>NC_056742.1:430969208-431119208 GCF_019279795.1 Protopterus annectens | reverse complement strand
TTTATTTCTGCAGTTATATTTGCATACTTCAATATTAATATGGGGAATTATGAAAATACCTCGAGAGGCATGCCTGTGAAGTATTGAAAGATGTGGCATTCTTGAGCTGATGAATCCAAGAGGAAAACTGTTTTTGAATTTGTTTGCCATTCATGGTCTTTCAATAGCAAACACTAAGGCTAAATGTCAAGAGTTAACTTTGTAATCATATCATCAGACCTGTTGCTGAACATTCTGGACCCTTGAGGAAAAAGAGATCCAAAAGTTGACACTGTGGCAGAGAGGGATAAGGCCATATGTCCCTGGTGACCTGGGGTCTATTAGCATATTGTTTGCTTTAGGTACTGGCAGGTAGGAATAGGCATGCCCACCCAAGGGGGAAGGCATTCATTGAATATGCTCCCCAAGGTGTGGTGTAGTCCACCGAGGGGAGTAGCCCTTGGATATATTTGTGGAACACAGAGGTGTGGTACAGGAAACTAAGTTTAGGTTATTGTAACACCCCCTCAACAGCAGAAGCAGTTGTAGGCATAGTCTCCCAGGATACTGTTAAGATCTTCACTGGCTCTGGTTCACTCAGAGAAGTTCAGGGGAAGAAGGAAGAGCAGGTAGACCTAGTGATTGTTGGGGGTGCAGTGACACAGTTGGAAAAAAATGTAATGGGAGGGGGTAGAAGACAGGCTTTGAGCTCCACCTAATCTTTATTTGGTGCTGGGCTGGGTCAAGTAACTGTAACTGTGCTGGTCAGACAAAGGAAACCCATACATTCAGTGAGGGTACCCTGAGAGCTCCTAGTCTGTACTTTATTTTATTATTTATTATTTATTTATTTTATTTTATTTTATTTTACATTTGTTGACTGGGCTAGTCCAGCTGGATATATGTCCATTTTCAGTGGAGGCCCGGGGAGAAAAGCTCCAACGATATTACAGATAATTCACAGAAACGGTCAATACAAGGTCAAATTAATAACACATTGAGTCAGAACATGAGATATACATGCAAACAGGCATAGTCATCGCAGGAAATTACATAAACAAAGTTTAGTAGATATTTGCTATACAAATTCTAAAAATATAAGTATATAATATGTAAAAGGTGAAAAGAAAATGATTAAAATATTTTGAAATTTTTTTTTTTTTTTTTTAACATATGTCTATAGAATGTTGTGTGAGGAGGAATTAAGGAGGAAAGGAAAAAGAAAGGTTAATCTGGGTTGTTACAGGAACAAAGCCAGTGTTTATTGAGATGTGTTTTCAGCTGTTTTTTTAAAGAGTGGAAGACTAGACAAAGATGAGATATCAGATGGCAGTTTGTTCCACATTTTTCCAACAGAGTTAGAAAAAAGGCTATCACCTGCAGAGTTATTGGGTATGGTAATATTAACCAGTAGTTTGTTTGAAGAGCGTAGGTGTTTCAAGTTGTTATAAGGCGTAATGAGGTTAGAGAGAATTGGTGTTTTAGAAGGCTGATATAGAATTTTGCGAGCAGTTAAGAGCTGTTGATAAATCAGCCTGTTAGGAAGTTCAAGCCAGCCTAGTTGTTTTAGGTTAAGACAGTGATGAGTTCTGAAGAGGGATCCTGTGGCAAATCGAGCAATATTATGGTAAGATGTAGCAAGTTTCTTGAGGTTATTTTTAGAGAGATTGGTATAAATAGTAGAAGCATATAGAAGGGTAGAGATAAGGTGAGAACTAGCTAAGGTGGTCCGAGCTTCAGGTGTAAGGAATGGTTTGATTCTATAAAGGGAACCAATCTTTTTGTTTATTACTTTTATTGTGTTGTTAATATGAGAATCAAAACTGAGATTGTTGTCAATAGTTATTCCTAGTAGTTTTGTAGTAGCATCAGGAGAAATCAGAGTGTTATCAGAGGAAGTAATAGAGAAATTAAGAGAGCTTGATTTGTGGGTAGGTGAGAACAATAGCAACTTTGTTTTCTTGGGTTTGAGGAGTAGGCAACGGTCAGAGAACCAGTGTTCAACAGTGGAAAAAGCTTCTTGGGTAAGTGACAGGAGTTCAGTCTGAGAGGAAGCAGTGCAGATTATAGTGGAATCATCTGCATATTGTATGCAAGTAGTGTTTGGAATAGCTGACTGGAGGTCGTTAATAAATATAGAAAATAGGAGTGGGCCAAGGATAGACCCTTGAGGCACACCTAAAGCGACAGGAAGGAGGTTAGATAATGAGTTTTTCCAAAGTACTGCCTGCTGACGGTTTTCTAGGTAAGATGTAAACCAGGATAAGGAAGAAGGATGAATTGAAAGAGATTTTAGTATGTGCAGAAGGAGTTTTTTATTAACCATGTCGAAAGCTTTTGAAAGATCTATGAAGATAGAAGATGATAGATTAGTGTTGTTACGGTTATGGTTGATAGCGTTAGTAAAGGAGAGTAATGCAGTAGTGGTACTGTGAGAAGGTCTAAATCCATGTTGACTGTTAGCAAGTAGGTTGTTATGGAGAAGGTGATTAAGGAGTTGTTTATGGATACACTTTTCCATGATTTTGGCTATAGGTGATAGCAATGCTATGGGACGAAAATTAGAGAAGTCATTAGAATTGCCCCCTTTGTGTAGTGGGATGATGTGAGATATCTTCCAAATGGAAGGGAAAATTCCTTCCTTTATAGATCTATTTATCAGGATTGAGATGGGATAGGCAATGGCTTTAGCTCCTAACTGCAGAAATTCTGCAGGAAGTTTGTCTGCAGAGGGTGTGGTGGGTTTCAGTTTATGGAGTAGGGATAAGATAAATGAGGTGGATACAGGTTGAAGGTAAAGGGGAAGAGAAGTGTGTAAAGTATGTGTGGGTAATTTAGAGATATCAGGAGGTAGGTGATTTGCTAGAGTTTGGATAGTATTGGTGAAGAAAGAGTTGAAGTCATTAGCTATTTGTTTAGGATTGTTTGGATTAGAGTCCTGGGGATTTGGTGTGAGTGACTGGCCTGGGGATAGAAGATTATTAATACTAGCCCAAAATGTTTTGGGTTCTTTTTTTGTAGTTTGTTGTAGTTGAAAGTAATAGTTCTTTTTGTCTGCAAGGATGGCTTTTTTTGTACTATTTCTAAGTTCTTTGAAGTTATGCTGGTCAGTTAGGTTCTTAGTGGAACGCCATTTATCCCAGGATTTATTTCTGAGAGTGATTTTTTGCTTAGTATTGTTGGTTAGCCAGGGTGCTGTTTTAGCTTTGGTTCTAATAGTGCGACTTGGGGCATGGTTATCTAGTATGGATAGGAATGTAGAATTAAAGTATTTAACAGCATCATTAAGTGGAAGTTAATGATGAATACATTCATCATACAGCATAATGAATTTTACTCCTACCTCCAGAGGAGCTTTTCTTATATAATTGGGAAGGTTAGGAATATAGAGCCTGAATATACCCTATTGAAAACCTCAGGAGCTAAGATGCTGGCAAGGAGGTTTAGCCAAAAAGTGTTCTTTTTGTGATGGCAAAACCTTAATGTTTTCTGGCAGACACTAGAAATGAAGGAGGCATTCATTAAAGGATGATGAATTGTCTGCAATACTGGGGAGTCTCGAGACTCAGATGGTAGCTACTGAGAAGCCACTTCAGAACTGATTAAAGTACATTTTTGAGTGTGGGAATAGATAGGGTAATTCATGGGAAATTATTTACAGATGGCAACAAAGTTGTACTATGCATACTAAAATCTGTACAGTATATCAGGAGGGAAAGATAAGATATAGACCAGACTGTTCTCAGCAAAGGTAGAGAACTACTGACTTTGATGGTGGGCATGTTAATATGTAGACTTTTTTTTTTTTTCTAGTTATTTATGAGTTTCTTTATTCATTGGACAGTCTTTGCTCTGGGGAAGCATTGCCAGAAGAATATAAGAAAATATATTTTCTTGTGTATTAGGACAGTGATTAGTCATTTCTGCTGTGACAAAGTTGTGAGATAGGATGATATACACTAGAAATAAGAAAATTCCTGGACAGTGTTAAGATGTCAAGGTTAGTATCCCATTATTGCTGTGTTTATGGCTGTAAGCATAACTCTGGACTAACAAATCTGAATAGTGATCCCCATTTTCAGAAACAAAAACAGTAGGGCATGTTCCAATTTATATATATGTGTGTCACACTTCTTAGTGTCCCTGGCAAAGCATATGCCAGTGTGCTTCAGTATAAGCTTAATTCAAAAAAAAGTCTTTGATTCAGGGTAAGCAATATGGATACTGCCACAGCTATGGGATTGTGTATTGACTCTTTTCTTTTCCTTACACAGCTATTGAAATGCCATGTGAGTTTGCTGGTATTGCCAGCATGTGCTTTGAGGACTTTGATAAGCACATAGCTGTGTACTTCACAATGTCCTGTAAGAAGTCTTACAGCAATGTTGGTTGTACATTCTGCTGTTCTATGCCATTTTGTCCTGCATCTAAGGGGTAATAGTTGTATCTGTATTCCTAGTCTTAAGTAGAACATGTTCATGGTGGTTGTAGGACCCTTTCAAAGGTATGCCTTATCTACCATCTTATTTGTGAATTTTGTTGTTAGGATTACAAGATGCAGACAATGTTTGGAAAGCATTCAGTGGGCTGACAGAGTTACATGTTTGTTATAAGAAGGAGATGCTGTCATCTTAGCTTCAACTCATTGTTATCTCCAGTGCTTCTTGGAGTGGTTTGCTGCTGAGTGTGAAGCACATGAGATGAAAAATAACACCTACAGAGGGGCGATAATGGACCTCTCTGGGAATATAATTGATTGCCTTCCAAAGGAGAAGGTAGAACAGATAGCACAGGTAAAAAATTGTAAGTATATTCAGAGCCTGTTCATTTATTAAGGTAGAGGGGACTCAGAAGTTCTAACAGTAGATGGTTGCAGGGTCTCTTGCACTGCAGGTATCACACCAGACTGTGGTGGCAAGCTAAAACTGATGCACACAATAAAGTTTTCACTCGAAAGGCCAGTCTTAACCTCAATGGTTATGAGCTGCAGATAATGACCAAGAAGGTGAGACTGTAGTCTTAAGTGGTAGAAATGATCTTTCTTGTTGTGGAACGGTGCTCACTCTCAAGGTGATGATCTTGGCAATCTAAGAGTATTTCAGAGTGAGTCATTTTGAGAGGACTAAGATTTATGTGAATATATATCAGGGTGCATCCACTGGAATTGTACTTGACCTAACCCACTGAGAGGAAATCCTGGGGTATACCAAGGATATATTGGACAGATGATATCTCTTAGCTTGTCTTCGAGTTTCAGATTGGTGGGGATAGTGAAGTATAAAGTACACTGCATGCTCTGCTACTACATATCATAAACTAATACATTAAAAATACTTTTTTTTACAGTAAAACGTACTGACTTTTATCAAATCCCTATAAAGCACTCACATGTGATATCAGTACAGTCAGACATAAAGTGTAAATGTGCCTCTGATAATAAATATTTTCCAAAGACAATCTTCACATCATTAATCTGTGTGGGGCATAATCTTTTGTCTCCTGCAGTATCTATTGACTGAGAATGCACAGAATGTGCAGTGTAGCAGCTAAAGGTATGAAGTTGCATGACTGTGCAGATCACACAAACCTTTCAAATAAGGTAGTATAAGCACAGGTCATATTTACTTTTCTCACATCACAGTCTGTCAATATTTGAAATATACACCTTGGCGTAGGCGTGTGTTTTCTACTGTTTATTTGTATTGTCCCTATTATTTTACTAATGTTTTCTTGTCATTTTACTGCTGAATCTGTGGTCATTTGTCTTACTATATCCACCTACACACCTGAATGTAGAATTTAACGCTGAGATCTACATATGCAAAGCTGTACGTGTATTTTTCCAGATTGTCCTGTCCTGTCATCAGAGTTTATTTTGTATATTCTGAGTTACTTCAATATACTTTAGCCTTGACATCATCCTCACGGATATCTTAGATGATGCAATCTCTCTATTCAAAATCAGTAATATATTCTCTTCCTTCAACTTTTTGATACTGGTAATAAAGAACTCAAGGGATACAGTGTTTCTACTACATACCCTGAAAACCATATTATAAACTGGTGTGCCTACAAGTAATGTAAATCATGTTACTGTAATTATTATTATTATTTATTTTTTGTTAACAAAGAAGCACAACCTGCTATGGACTCATACCTTGACTCATTCCTTTAATGGTTTGCCTATTAGTTCCAGGTTGCATCTGAAAATGATTCTTAGACTAATGTAGTTATCTGGTCAACAAATGTAAAAATAAAATAAAACAAAAGAAACAGTAAATAAAAAAGGTGGGTGTTGTTGTAAAGTATCCTTTTACTTTGAAATTCTGTATAATCATAGTATATTTAGAGATAATAATGTTGCAGTAAAGCCCCCTATTGCAGAAAACAGAACACCTTTACAATATTTTCAGTTGAAATCAATAGTGTTTATAATATTGGTTATTGCAGACATTTTATAATTTAGTTACAATGTATTCGCATCACCACAAAATGAGACTTACCCAGAAACTCATTAAAGTTCCTAGCAAGAGCCAAATGGCTCATGCTAGTAAGGCCCTTCCACAGCAACATGTTCATTTGTGATTCAGAAACATGCTAGTTGCAATGAGGTAAAACCTAATTATCATCTAATTTGTATGTTTTGTGAATAGCAGTTACTACCGTGACATGCAGATCATGGCTAATCTGTATGCTGCCATTGTAAGCTGCTGCTCATGTAAACAGTGGCACCCACCAGTTACTTTGTCCCACACCACGCGCACACACACACACACACACACACACACACACACACACACACACACACACACACACACACACACACACACACACACACACACACACACACACACACACACACACACACACACACACACACACACACACACACGCACACTGACATGTACACAAACAAATGCACACATACACACACATGCACACACACACGCACGCTCTCTCTCACACACACACACAGACACACACACACGTATAACAAAGTTCATGTATCTGTCTCTACTCTATCTACTGTCAAGTGTCCCCCCACCTCCTTAATACTCTGGTGCCATTGCAGCATGTCACTATTAGGGCCTGGTGGTCTAGTGTATGCTTCCTGATCTCCATTATGATGTTGGTATTGTTATGGCACTTTAGAGACTCATCCCTTGTGTCTAATATATTTCCTGACCCTCAGTCGCTCTTATGATGTTAATGGCAGTGCAGCACTACCTGCCTGGTGTCCAGCCCCCCCACCACCACACTCCCATCCCTGTACTACTGTCTGTGCTATTATGGCACTTCAGCATTTGCCCAATGGTCCCTCCCAAACCCCATTATGATGTTCTGTGCCTCAGGGCACTTAATGCAGTTTCCCCTCATGTCTAGTGTATCCCCCCACCCCATGTCCACATACTAACATTGGTGCATGTACAGCACTCTAGAGTCTGTGTCTTCACCCAGTCAGTCTCTGTAAAAGTATCTGTGTCAGTACAGCATTTTGAACAGTATTCCCTGTTATCTAGTATATTCCCCATGATAAAGTAGTAATGTCAGTGCTGGTATTTCTGTAAACTTTAATCCCTGGTTTCTGGTGATTCCCCCTACCCCTCATTCCCCATAAATACTCATACAAATTTAATATGAGCATCCAATCAATACGTGTGACTGCTGCAAACCCTGCATCATGTGTATGTGTCATAGTTCCCACTGCCTTGTTATATCATTGATATTCCTGTACTCAGGCTTGAATTTCTGCATGCTAACCTACTTTTCCACCTTGTGCTGGAGCAAGTCTGCATTCAGGCATGCATTTTCAAATTATAAGTAGCATTTCTAAGCTCTAAATAGATGCCTGTTCTTTACACTAGTGAGATGCAGAAATGTTCACTAGCTCCTAAACAAAGACAAATTTGTTTCCTTCTCCTTACCGTCCACTACATTGGCGACATTTGATGGAATGAAGCATTTATCTGTACTATTGATCCCTGTAACTTTGGTTTCTTCTGGCCAACAAAGGTATTAAAGTCTAAAATGTACTTGAGTTAGAAATAAAAAATAAAGTTATCTAATCTTACAAGACAATTTTTTATCACTCAAAGCAGACGTCCACATTTTTTTCATTTAAAGTTAATCATTTAGCTTCTTCAAGTGTCCACCCTGCTGAAGTATCTATTCCTTTGCTTGGCTTCTTCAATAAAATGGGCTATTTGTATTTCCATAAGAGGTCTTGTGCTGCCAAAGATGATATTGTATGTCTGCAAAAGAGTGGGAGGCTTTCCCCACTGAAAAATACTGCTTGCTGCGTTTCTGTTGTTTTGATGATTTATTTATTTTTTTTATTTTTTATTTTTTAACTTTGCCAGTGCTTGCGCTGTTTCATTGAATTGGCGTTGCACTGGGCTGGTCTCACTAGAATTGGATGTCAGTGCACATCAGTGTACTAAGATGAGATCCTTTTGCATAGTCTAAGGATATTGATTCAGCTTGTCCCTTGTTCCCTGTTTATTTTTGTGTTTTACCCCAATTTTTAATGTTTAAAAATTTAATGAGCTCATAGCCTTATGCCTAACAGCTATATGTAAAGAGTATCTGTACAGCTATATCAAATAGTATAGCTGTAATCACTGGTAAATAATTTACAAAACTGATCAGAACTCAAAATGCTAACAGAGCAAAATGCATACTCCAGAACATAAACTTGGAGCATGGAAACTAAGAAATATTGTTTTGTTGCACCCCCATGACAAGAGTTATGCCCTTCATGCTCACGGGTATTTATATACACACCAATTCTGTGATTGCACAAAAGCAAAGAAAGGATACATTCTCCATTACTCCCATTACATCAGTCTTACATAGGCACCTATGACTGGCATGAACCAAACAAAGTCAACAGAACAGCTGTCAAACAAACAAAAAAAACATAGGGGGACCATACATATGCGCACGCGTGCGCGCACACACACACACACACACACACACACACACACACACACACACACACACACACACACACAATATGAGCATAAATAATATGATTGTGTAGGATGTACCAAGAATATCCCAAAATTTTATATATATATATATATATATGTGTGTATATATATATATATATTTTTTTTTTTTTTTTAAGGCTGTAATTAGTGAGAACAACCATTTTCCCCTGCAGACTGGCTGTAAGGAAACCAACCATCAGTTCAGTATGGGAAAATCTGCTCAACAGCTGTTCCTTAGTTTCTTTAGTGGAATTGTCATTGTCTCTGTTCTGGCCATGTGTAGCATTTTCATTTCAAAGAAAGCATCTGAAGAATAAATCGGCCAGCTTCTGTAACAGATAATGAGCAAACATGAGCAACACCAATTTAAACTTGATGAATAAAATTCCACATGAGTAACTGACTTTGAGAAGTAAGATCACTAAGTCTTTAACTTACAATGAAACACTGGCAACTGAAACTTGAAGTTTTAATTTTAAAGAATTTTGGAGGAGGTCTTTACCCAACACTCTACAACAAGAGAGATGCACCCTTCTGCATTACTATTCTAATACTCTAAACAAAAAAATGAATTCTCTGAGCTACAATAACCTTGTTCTTTAAACATAAATTAAACAAGCTGCATGGTTATGACTGAGATTTACTGTGTTAGTCACTACTGGCATCTAAAGCTTAGCACAGGAAGCACTATATTCAAAGTTAAATAATTGTAATGTAAACAAGATAGAGACAAGCTGCAGCTATAGCATTGTTCAAAGAACACTTATTGTGATTCTCCACCACTGGACCAGTGATCAAAGAGCCTCAGTCCTCACCACTGGCAACAGTGGGGGATGTACGCTGGGAGGATGACAAGTGCACACACAGTATTTCCACATGCAGCTCTCTACATCAAGTGCAATTTCCCTTAAGAGTACACAGAAACCTCTGTCAGTTTGGGGTTGGGATCTTTAAGATTCCCCACTGGTACAGCTATAGAGCTTGAGATCTCAACTGAGTGACCAAGCCAAGACCTCCAGCAACCTCTCTGTCCAACCAGTGCATTGTGTCCCTGCCCAAGTAGCTGACACAGACACTCTTTGAGGTCTGATTTACACATGCACACACACCTGGGAAAGGCTGGCAGAGGTTTTACTATGCCCCTTCTGCCCAGTTTATAAGGTAGTTATCACTGCCACCAGTCAACTCCTTATCGGCTACTTTAAGGTTCTTAACAAAAGGTGTCCACTGTGTAATATTAATATTAACACAAACAGTAGTTTGACCAAGAGCAAGGCTATTAGGAGTGGCCCACACAGTGTCACCAAATAAATACACAAGTACTCTCAGAACTTAAATATCTCTACAAAGATCAGCCACAATGAAAGGTTTAAATATATTTAATAATAAATAATAAAAGAACAAGGCAATACTAAATATATACTCACAATGACATCAGAGTTCGAACTCACAGGAAATATTTAAAACAACATTGCAGGCCAGACTCAAATAAATAAAGAAAAATATCTAAACTAAGCTTTACTATATTCTTGACTGAATTTAAGAGAATTATATTACAATCAAATAACTTAGTAATAGAGCAAGGCAGATGTGGTAAATGGATCTTCTATTTGTTGTCAGGTCCAAGACAGAATGCAGAATGCTCTGTCTCACTAAGAGACTTTTCAAATTAATATCTAAAATATTACTTCTGGGATAGCTTGCAGAATGACATTATTTCTTGTTATATGACTCCTAGTTCCTAGGTGAAACCCCCACTGCTGGAAGCTGGCAGTATTTAGCATCTACTTGTAAAAATCCATAGACCTGAGATCTTTGGCAGTTTCTGGAAGTCATAAAACAATTGCATTCATGCTTTCATGCTTTCAGGTGTAATAATTACTTCACTCCAAAGACAATACAGAAAGCTTTTCAGCACAGACTCTGTGTCTCTAGCTGCCTTGAAAACTGAAAGATTCTATTTTTTATGGCCTAGCCATAAAGTAATATAATTTCAGTTGTTTTTCTAAAATTTACTAGACTGAGGCTAACCTCTTGTATTCCAATTTTCACTGTGTAATGTATACATTTAAACAGTTACAATAGTCCATGAACATTTCTGTTCTCTTCCAGTAGGGCACACTGTAGATCTGTTTTAAACACTAGCATTTTACAAACACCTTTTCAACACACATATGTCTGTACAAGCAGCTTGATATACACATGACATACAGTTCTAACACATTTGTAGCACAAGCATCTTACACAAATCATTTCAATACTCACCAATGACATATAATTACTTGCAAAATTCCAGCTAGCTTGGCTGGCAGTATCTCCTGTCATCACACTTATAAATGTTTTTACATTTGTTTGTTTTCTTTTGTTAATTATATCACCTTAACTGAGCAAAAGCACATTTCAGGAAGGGCCTACTGAGAAAATCGGTTAAGTTCTGTTGAGCTTGTGTATTTATTTCACTATCTATCTATCTATCTATCCATCTATCTATCTATCTATCTATCTATCTATCTATCTATCTATCTATCTATCTATCTATCTATCTATCTATCTATCTATCCATCTATCTCTCTGTCTATCTATCTATCTATCTATATATCTATATATCTGTCTATCTATCCTTTGTTGACCAGGTTACTCCCACTAGGGAAACTCAAAGTGGTATTATTACTGCAAGGGGAAATTTAGATAAGGCATCCAAGAAATTTCCCTATTCTATTAAGAACACACATGTCCCATTCTTAGCACAATGGCAGCTGGGAAATCATGGTGGAAGACACATGGGTGAATGACAGTGCTCTGCAGAGTTACTAGCAAGATTGTGGAGAATCTGGAACATGTTTTTCAGCAAAACTTGTTTGCCAAAACCTGAAATATAGAATCAGCAGGTGAGTCTTGTGTTATTTCAATCTGCCAGCTGGGAGGGTTGTGGGATGATATATTGAAGGAGATATTGCAAAGTGAGCCAGAGAATGATGAAGAGGTGTCTTGGGTTGGGGAAACATTATGGAAAATTTTCAAAAAGAAGAAGCGCAATCAAATTTGAAGGGTGACAGTGGAATGGAAAAGAAATCTTGTGCTGAAAAATTGAAAGAGTGTGCAAGGAGAGTAACTGAAAAGAAAAAAGGTGAACGACAATGTACAGTGGAACCTTGGAACTTATAAATAAAAGTATTGAACAGGGAAACAAAAAAGAAGATTTGTGTGAAATTTTGAACAGAAGTAAAAAGAAAGACATTGAAAGAACACTTAAAAACATATCTAAACAAGTGTTGGACATTGTAAAGGGTTAAATAAAAGGGATTTATAGACTAGTGGATGGGATTAAAATATTATGCTAAAGATAGAAAAGGACAACATTTTATATATATATATATATATATATATATATATATATATATATATATATATATATACTTCAGGACCACATACGGCCGAGACCATATGTTTGAACTTGCAATAGTTTGAACACTGATGTAAAAAAAGAAAAAAACAAGAAACCTGCCCTTACTTAAATATACCAAGTCTGAGATCGCACTACATTGTGGAAAAGGGAAATCTTCCTGTTACGCACAGTACAGAGATCTCCATTCAGTCCGATCGAACATTTACAAGTTTGAACATATAGTCTTGGCCATATGAGGTTCGAGTGGTAAAATAGTGATAAATTACATATATATATTTTGTAGAAAAGAATGACATTTGATAAATAACTGTAATAAAAATAAATGTTATATTTGTGGTGAACTGGGTCATGATGCAAGAAAATGTGAAATGAAATGCTATAAATGTAACAAAATTGGGCATTTATGGGTAGATTATAAAATTGAAATTGATAATAAAGAAAATGAAGAAAAAAGGAAAGAAAATGAAAAAGGAGAGGAAGCGTCAAAATGGTAGAAGTGGAAGATAAATTAGATAAAAAAGATAAAGTAAGAAAAAAATGAGGAAATGGATGAAAGATCTGAAATAAGTGATGAGGAAGATATAAACTGGAGATAGTAAAAGGGAAAAATAATTATACAAGTAAAAGGGTAAAAGATAGAAAAAAATAATTGAATAAGTATAAACAAATTTAAATGCATGAAAAATAAATAAAATTATAATTTCTAAAAACTTAAGGAAAAGGGACAGCAATCCTTTCAGAGTGTTTTCTGTAAATGTGAATAGTATTAGGTACATAGCGAGAAGGACAGGAGTTTTCTAATGGTGCAATAAATGTGATATAGATGTAATTATATTAGAAGATACAAGATTTTTAACAAGAGAAGATAGATTACAAACTGAAAAATTATGGGAGGATAATTTCGAACTTGGGAAATGATTGGTGTTCTGGTATAGCTATATGTTGCAAAAATTCAGTGAAAATATTAGATACAACTTTAGTAAGAACAGGAAGATTTACTATTCTAGATTTATGATGGAAAGAACACGTATATAGAATTGTAGCATTATATGTTTATGTTACTTGGAAAGAAAGGGAAACTTTATTTCACCAGATGATATACTGAATAATATTATAGTGACAGGAGATTTTAATGGTGATTTAAGAAGTAAGTGTACAAAGAAAGAAAATAATGTAAGAAAAATATCAGAAGTTATGAGATATGACAAAAAAATCATGGATTTAGAGAATGGGTAATTGCAGAACAGAAATAGATTATATTTAGAGTATCCAAAGGACTAGTCATAGAAGAAGAAGAGAAATCTAAAACAGGATTTTTTAATCATCTAGCAATATGGATATACATAAACGAAAACATGGACCATATAAAAATCAGCAAAAGAAGGAAAATAAAAAAAAAGTTTCTTAAAGTAGTAGTAGTAGTACGATGTGAAAAAAATAGAAAAGGAAAATCACAGTTGAGTATATAAAGATGCATTACATGCTTTAGAAAATAAAGACAGACAATATTTTGATAAAGAAAAAGAATTATATAGAAAAAAGCAAGAAAAGACTAATGGGATTATTATTTCTTGCATGGAAAAAGAGAAGTATCGACATATTTAAGCAGATTAGTAAAGGAAGATAGTAGTGTAATGAAAGAAAAAAAAAGAAGAAATAGAAAGAACCCAGGAACAAATTATGAATATTGTAGTAGAATATGTACAAGAAATGTTTAAAGAAAAGAAGAAGAAACTGAAATAATATGGGAAGTAAAAAAGTCTTTAGAACAAAAAAAAATAAAGAATTTGAAATGGAGATTTCTCCACATGAGTTAGAAGCAAGTATTAGGAGAAGTGAATACAGATTTGGCTGCAGGACTAGATGGAATAGTATATGAAATGTATAAAAGGAATATTCTTAAAGGTCTTAAATGAATGGCTAAATGAAGGTTTCAGGTACAAAGAATTATGTAGTAGAATATTTAAATTTATTTGGAAGAAAGAAGATAAAACTCAATCAAAAATGGGAATAAAGT
Organism: Protopterus annectens; assembly: GCF_019279795.1. Lineage (NCBI taxonomy): Eukaryota > Metazoa > Chordata > Ceratodontiformes > Protopteridae > Protopterus > Protopterus annectens. The sequence continues at coordinate 431,104,813 of NC_056742.1, read as the reverse complement.
GTTTTCTGTGTTTTGGGTTGTGTAGTGTGGATTTTATTACCTCCTTGACTGTTTCTTTATGGTTTTGTTTACTAGTGTTTTATTCCAGGGATCACTCTCCATCTTCTCAGGACTCAGTTTTGTCTAGTGTTAACTATCTACCAGGCAATCATACCTTGCTAATTAGACAGCTTAGTCAGTTAGTGGATCAAACCAAAGATGAAAATCTAATCAAGGTGAAAGGAATTAGAAAAAAATATTTTATTTCACAGTCAGATTTCATTGGCAACACAAGAAGTGACAATATACCCAACACTCATGGTTTGGCATTCAGTACTAAAGTACACAGTTCAAAGTCTTGGTTTGAACATGTCTCCAAATTTGATATAGACATTGAAAGAACTAGTAACTATTATTTGCCATATATGTAAGGTTAAACTCAAAGAATATCAATTGCTGTAGTTCGATAATTGTTTTCTGAGGAAATGAATTACAGCTAAAAGAGTCCCTAAAGTTCTTAGGATTTGGTAGTTCTTGAATGTGCTGGATGCTTTTTCCAAGTTGTATGCATAGTAAATTGCTTTATTTGATTGAACTGGATTATAACGTATGTCCCTTTGGATTAAACATAATTTAGAGATTATGGACTCTTTAAATTTTGAAATACATGAGATTAATGATATCATTACCAATGACTTAATGTTTAATCATTTTAAGGTCCGATATGAGAATGTTTTTTTCTTAAAGCTGGGACAGTTTGTAAAACAAATTGCAAATGAAAATGTAAGAAATTGAATGAGGACAAATTGGACTACTAAACAAATTCATCATATCTGCACCAGAGTAAAAAGGCCAATATCACCGCTAAATCATTGGAAATGCATCATTCCGATGACATCAGAGAAGTACAAGTAGATGAAGTGAATGCTGAATTTTTAGGCACACCCCCACAAAGGAGATGACAAAGGCTGAGCAATATGAAAAATCAATGCAACAGTCAATTATAGATGGTAGAATTATCAACCATTTTTCCATAAAAAGAGGAAGAACAATAAGTGTAATTCAATGTTACAGACACGATAAGCACTAAAAATATTTTTACTTGTTTGACTGATGGTTATTTCATCATTTACAGCAGCTTTTGTGAGAAAAAAAAACACATCTGGATCATATAAAAGGGGATTTATATTTGTGCTAGTATGCTTTGCTAATGTGGCTTCAACTCATAGAGTTTGAGCTTTACAGATTTAAGTTAAACTTCAATCAGTGTTTGTTAACAACTCATACTCTATGGGGGCATTTTCTAACTTCAAGTAGTCTACTTGTTTTAACTCCCAGCTTAATCAAGTGATATAATATTTTGAGTCATCATGTGATATTAGTCAATTATATAATAATAAGTATGAAAATCGGCACTCTAATTTATCAATGAAGGAATGCAAAACATTTTCAATATTAGATCAATTAGACTGATGAAACTTGATAAAGGTGGAAATTTAGCACTTATAAATTATTTTAAATATGCAGTTAAAATGGTGAATTTACTTAATGATGACAGTTTCTAGGTAACTAATTTGTTTATTGAAATCATATTGTGTATGCATACATGAAACTGGTTTTACAGGATTTGTTACATCAATATGTTATTTTCTCAGACTTGTACCATTTTCTGAATGTTCCTCACAAAACAGTGCCTGTGAGTTTAGCATTTCTAAGATTCATTCTAATGTATTAAATCTTCCACTTAATTATGTCCACTAAAGATATGATTACAGAACCACCATAAATGTTTGTAGATTGTACATTATAAAACATTATAAATTCCTCTATCCAAACTGGGTTTTTGTAACCACTTACCCCAAAAACTATATTCATCTTAATGACATATTTTTTTATACATCTTGAAATAGTTTTGCTATACTCCTGATTATTGACATTGTATAACATTGTATTGCTACTTAATGCCTTGTAATAATCATGTAACATTACTGTTTAATGCTAATTTATAATGAAAATTGTATAATATGTTGGACCTTTTCTTCCTTGGCCTCCACTGAAAAGGGGCTCTTCAGGTCAGTCGGACAATCCCAGTCAACAAATGTAAAATAAATAAAATAAAAATAAATATATTATGCATTATTTGTTATGGCTGACAGCAAGAGTTTATATATTGTTAGTCCACATGACAACTGTACATACTAGTTTCTGAAATAGATTACTAAGTATGACATTATTTCTGCAGTTGATCTTAGACTTACTGAATGCTTTATGGCTCATGTGCTATGTAATAATTTCATCTACTTTGAGAGTAAATATTACAGACAGTGTACTGGGCTGGTGGTAGGTGTAGTTGCTGCATCCCATTCATGGAAATTTAGTTTAACTCAGTGGGAAGTTGAATATATTTTACAACAGGTCTGTATTTTACAACAGGTTTCTAGAGTATATACGGTTGTATTTGAGATACCAGGGTGATATTTTCATGCTTTGAAAAGATTGTCCCATGCAGTTAGATGATGTCTTGATGTTTTGGGTACTACTACTGATTTTTTAACATTTACATATCCAGTTTCTAAACATTATATTAACTATTTGTAAGTGAAGGTGTGAGCAGATTATGATACACACTGCTATCAATTTGTTATTTTTCACAAGTCCATGGCTTCAAACACATACTTATACTGGTCTAGTTGCCATCCACTGTCTCAAATGTATGGTTTCTTAAAGGTCAAATGATATGCCTGTCAAGTATTATTTCTGCGGATAGAATCTCTTTTTCATGTTGAATTGTACATTCTTAAGAATATGTATGTTAACAGAGGTGTCTTGATATTTTTAACAAGACAACTACTATAATCAATGAGGGATTTTTGTTTTTTTTCCTACATTCCAGAAGCCACGTGAACAACTTGAATGCTTTTATTACTACACTCACTATAGATCATAAAGATACTTGTGATATTATTTTGTACAATTGTTAAAAAGATATATTATCATTGCTTAGTAAAGTTTTAGACTCCAGTTTTGCATTCAGAAGTCTTAATGTTACCTCATTACATCTGAATGATGCCTCCAGGTGCATCTGCAGTTAACTCCTACTGACACTTCCAGATTTCAAATATTGCTTGTTCATATTTGCACCAATAATTCTAAAACCCTATTATGTACAAGGTTTTAAAAGATTTCATCTTAAAGCTTACACAATGGCAAACTCAACTGAATTCACGTTTGGCCTCTTTCTAGTGCAGGTAATTAGATATTAACTGTTGTTTTTTATAATATTAATTTATATAGATATAATATTCACATGTTTCTAAATATCTTAACAGCCAAGTAACACAGAAGAAACTCATTAGTCTCATATGAAAGCTCTTAGTTAGATTAATAAAATGCTGCTGACAGTGTGTGTGTAACTTGAGTGGTTGTTGAGATATTGTAAGTTGTTTACAAAATATTATAAATGTAATAATACTCTGACTTATAAAATGTCATTTAATACCTAGAACTTAAAGAATACTACCATTATGAAAGCAGTTTGTGCTGAAGAGTTTGCAATTTATATTTCTTTCATAACCCTATGGTTCCAGAGATATGGACATTTGTTTGAAATGTGAGGACATAATTTGATTCTGTCAAAAGTCTTAGGCTCCACCCATTGGAAATTACAGTGCAAACTTTCTGAGCTCCATTGGAGTGAATGAGTTGAACAGATTTTAGAAAAAGTTTCACACATTTTTAAAGTGTACCTATGGAAAATGTCTAGGTGTGGGAGATGTAGTCAATGCAGGAACATTCTGGACGTGAACAACACAATGCTGGCAAACTATAACAGGATACATAAATGTCCAGAGAAATGAGAAATTTGACTGCAGTGCTAAGGCAGTAGTTTATTTGGCTCAATGTGTTTACCATGTAGTTTTCTATGCAGGGAAGACTAATAGCTTAAGAAAATAATTTTTATGCATGGTTTAGCTATTAGGAGGAACAGTTTACAAATGCCTCATAGAAGTGTTCATTTCTTTGTGGTTCCTAAATTCTTTTTTTTTTTTTTTTTTTTTTATGACAGAAAGAAGTGGATCTTGAAAAGAGAGATTCAATTATGATGAATTAATTTTGCAGTGCAAATCAAATGCTTCATGTTTTCAAGGCATTAACGAATATTGTTTATTACCAGTTTTAAAGGTTAAGTTTAATACTGTATGAACATGATGAATACTTCTATTTTTAAAACATTTAATTTTGATAAGTAGCATTTTACACCATTTTATTTTTTATTGGAGTATGCTGGTCAGATGGTAAGGTGATTCATCTTTATAAGCAGAAGGCAATTGTGTATTAGTAGTTTGAAAAAGTCCTTAAGCACATCGGGATAAAAGTGCTCAAGTATTGTGTTTTGTGTGAAGATTCCTTGGAAGTTTGTCTTGTGGTTTGAACTTTATTACTTCCTGTACTTTTTTTGTGGGTTTGGTTATACCAGGGTTATCTTATATGGCCCTACTTGATTTGTGAGGTCGGCACTTTTAAATACTCAAAATGGTGGCAAGCATTTTTAAGATTGTTTACTTATAGGCATATAGGCTGTGGATGAGTCTGTTATGGTCTTCCGTGTTTCATGCCTTAACCATTTGTATAAGATTCAAATGCATGCTTTTCAATATATTTTCTACATTTTCAGGTAATCTCACAGTCTCCCCTTCTTCCACTACTTTGACATTCCCACATATACAAACAAATGTGTTAAATAATTCACATGAACCTGCATATCTAGGTGCTGCAGTCTTTATATTCTTATGTCTTAATTCATACATATGCTGATATGCTCCAGCTTGCAGTCTCCTGATTGTTTTCCCTATATAATAAGCAAATGCACTTGTATACATGCCACATGTACCACATAGGTGGATCCATATATATAATGACTCCTGAAATATATGTTTTATTAGGAATACACCATAGCACATAGAGTTACTGAGAATGAACTGGCACTTTGAACACATATGGCTTGTGAAGGTATCAAGGCATTTTTAGGGTGGTAGGACAAGGGGGCCACCAATATAAGGATAAAGTTGTAATAAAACTCTCAGATCTGAATTTTTTTTATTAATAGCCTTGGGTACATCACCCACTACTCTATTTAGATTTACATGTGAAGTGAAGATTTTTGATTTCTTTAATTATGTTACTTATAACACATAAATCAATACTGTAGGTCAACATTTTGGATATACTAGATTTTCGTAGTCTTTGTCCTTAAGTCCACTAATGTCGACACATCCTGTTAACCTCTTGTATTTGTTATGTCTGTCATATATTGTTTTCCATTATATCCTTCTGCCAAAATTCTCAAATTTTGCTACATCAAGTGTTTGAAAAATGTTCTGCAGTCTTTCTGGAAGCCCTGAAGAATTGCTCATTCACTATGTTATGTTTCTTCAATATGGAATTATCACTGGTGTAATATAATAAATCATTACAAGCAGTATGTATTGTAGAAAATGAAACAATAACAATGCTCTTCATAACCAAGCAGAAGCTGAGGAAAACTGTCTTACCATTATTAATCTTTGATAACAGCAGTACTTCAATAGAAAAGGGATTCTAGTTAGGTTCATTCCTTAACAGTAGCCTACACATAGGTAATACAAGAAAAAAGATTAACCCACTACTGCTCTGGACAAACAACTCACTATTTCTCTCCAAGACCTCCGAACAGAATAGGCAAAGGTGTTCTATTATCCCAGCAAGAATATGCCATTCACTTAATAGCATATACCTCAAAAGGAAACTCTACACTCATTCAGTCAGTAATCAAACCTGCAAGTCCATCACATTCTACCCAAAGTATGGATACCATTGCAAAACATTACAGAGAATAGAACATCTCCAGTAAAACAAAATACGACATTGTAATATGCCGCCAAATTTTCAACATTCTTATTATGCATTAAATCTCTGCCTTGGCAGTTGAACTTGTAAGAGACATTGTCACTTACAACCTTAAGAAATCAAAACAACTCAGGTTCTCTATTACGGGCCCCCTAAAATAAAACTACATTGCACAGATTATTTCTTCTCCATACTAGGCCCTAAAACTAATCTCACCACCTTCAAGAAAACAACTTCTTACCCAATACTCCGCACACAACTAAAATCTCACATTCAAACAGCTGCTAAATATTAATGTCTCCTTTCTGGTTACATTATCTAATTCCATTAAAATTGTTCTTATTTCTCATACTCCACTTTCTACTACTCTGTATGACAACTTTTTCCAATGCAGTTTACTCAGACGAACATGTGACACTATTGCATATAACTGTACATATTTGCTTTCTCTATACTATTCACACTTGTACAGCTGATTCAGATTATATACAGTATATTCATTATAATAATTCTACAATGCTGAAATGTATAAACATGTTTGCTTTGACTCTTTTTCTTATGTAATCTTAAGGTCACCACATATGATTAATTGCTTTTCTGTTTTCTTCCAGTCTGAAACCGAACGTTTATGATCAGTGCTCTACCCCAATTAACAAATTCAAATAGATAGACAGAATAACACATAGACAGATCGACAGTAAGCAGATAAGTAAATAACTGTGGTCAACTGTAAATTTTTAGACCCATTTAAAAAATATGCTTTTAACATTAGTAGATAGAGTGAGCTTTAAAAAAATAGTACTATTATTCAGAAGATTAATATAATATTTTAATTTCATCCATTCACTGCATCATATAGGGAATACATTGGAAAATAAAATTATGAAATGAATGTAAATTCTTCCAATATATACATTTGTAAGCATTTTTCATTTTCTAATATGTAACAAAACATACTGTTTTAATCCTGATATGTCATACCATAGTAAAAGCAAACCCACACCGCATTGACCAACAGTGTCACACACACAGGGCCAAATTCAGGAAGCCTCCGTGTAAGAGTTATAACTCTTACACGGAGGCTGCAGTGAAACTGTGTGATGTCAGCATGTCATGCATATGCATGAGGTGCATGAGGCATGCTGAATCACACTAGTAACTCTTACACGGTCCGTGTAAGAGAGTAGAAGCGTGTTTGTAGGCTAAGCCCTGCAAGCGGACACGCCCGGAAGACTAGAATGGCTGAAAGTAAACAGCCACGAGAGGCCATGGAAATGTGAATAAACACACTACACAACACATGCCCTGATAGACCATCACTGTATAAAGTGAAGAGATGTTATAAAATTAAATTAAAACCTTTTTTTTTTTTTTAAACCCCGTAAATGTTTGCTACTGTGTGCGCCTGTAGCTGGTGTGCTACTAGTGCAATCACAGTTAGCAGTCAGTGGAAAAGGATATAAGAACTAAATATGCAAAGTAAGCCAAGAAGTAATAGCTTAGCGGTAGAGTTGCTGGCCTAAGAGTAGGCAGGTGGGGTTTGAGCCCCCACAACAACCTTTTTTTTTTTGTAAATAAGCACGAAAAGCCCCTGACAGTATTGTACAAATGTAAATGTATTCCCTTTTGTAAAATGGAATGAAATGGAGCATATATTCCGAAGTAACACAATAATAAAAATAGTCAGAAATGTACTGATAGCTAAGCTGCTGTGAGACGGAGTGCCCGTAGCTGAGTAGTGTTTAAAAAGCTGCAAACTGCGTGCCCGTTGCTAAGCACCGGTTTAACAGGCTGAAACTGTTTGCAACTAGCTGTGCTGAGCTGAACATGTGTGTCACTAGCCAATTAAGGTTTATCCCAGTGCACACCGTTTGCGCGCCGCTCCCACAAGCTAACTGCCAGTGCGCATGCGTTACCTCCGCGCAAACGAGCGCAGACCTGGTTTTAAGTGCTTAAAAGTGCTTTTGGCATGTTTGATTGACAGGTCCTCAACTCATATCTTTCAGGAAAATCAAAAATCAGTTGTCAGATTCGAACCCAGGATACCATGCACTAGAGTCAAGGTACTAAACCACTACGCCATGACAGCAATATCTAGAAAGGCAGAAATAGCATATATATGGGATAAAATCCAGAATGGAGCATGATAAAGCATTTTCAGTGAAGTAGATACAATTCCAAAATGGCCAATCAGAGAAATGTGCGGGAAAAGCGGCATATATAAGCCCCATAGGCGGGAATACACAGCAGAAACGATTGTAGAACAGACCTGCAGTTAGAATGAGTGGAGTAGGTGAGGGACGTTGCTTTCGAGCACAGCGTTGGGGCATTGAGGAGTCCAGATACATGGTCTGGCTCCTTGTCCATCATCACGAGGCCCAACTCATGCAGGGCCAGGTCTCATGGGGAGCGTATAGGGCAGAGGCATGGGACCAGTTGGCTCGTGATCTGACCAGTGCTACTGGCATTCCACGCACTGGTGAGCAGGTCCGTCACCACCATGCGGACCTGAAGCGACGCAAGGAAGACCAGTTGACTGAATGGATCCAGGAGGCCCGGGATATGCCCAATGCCCCACTACTGAGTAAGTTACATTTTGCTTATGTATGTAAGGATTTCAACTGGCCGATACCATGGAGATGTGTAGTCCAATATTACTTCTTTCGTATTACAGCTGCAGGTGTCCGCTCTGCGAATCGCGAGATGTATGGCCGTGGGCTGGCTGCGCCACCATGCAGGTTAGTAACCCCACCCATTACTTGTAAATAAATATTGTACTGTAGCATGTAGCAGAACACTGCAGTGTATTGATTAAAAGTAATATAATGTGCAAGCAGGAATTGTAAGTCTGCAGGTATGGCTGCAACAAGTTCATCAGTATGCAAGTGTAACTGGAAATATAATTGATAGAATTAAACAGTGCTGTAATACAGATGTCCCACCATGAATTAAATATAGTGTAACCTGCAGTAGTCCCAAGAGTACAGCTTTAGAATCTGAGGTAGTCATATGTGAGATATATCCCCTGTTGAAATGCTGAATCATGACAGACGTGAGGCTGTTGGAAAGTGTTTGAATCACCACCAGTCTAACATGTGAACAAAGCCTAGAAGTGCCAACCTGAACTGTGAAGTTGCAGGATGTGTGAAAGTGACAGAAAGGGTCATGTATGAATAAATAAAGTAGTAATAACCCCTGAATATAGTAGCCCCAGTGTGTTTCTACAGAACTAAATGCATGTGGGAAGTACAACTTAATATCCCAAACTGATTTCAGTGTGTCAGAATCTGGAATGTCTAGGTCAAATGCTGTATATGGTGATCACAGTAAACACTTTGCAGATAGAATGAATGATTATCTGACAGACTAAACAGCCATAGTTGTCCCCTGTCCTGTCATCAAAGTGTAGCAGGATGATGTATCTGATCAAATTCAAAATAAGTAGGATAGTGATGTATATGTAACAGGTGTAGCTTGACAGTCAAATAAAATTTATTTTGAAACATCAGCCTCAACTTAATTGTGTACCTTATACAAATGTAAATCAATGTGTAACATATGAATGTGTCATCACTTTCTATCTCCGCCCAACCCTATAATTCCATATAACAACACCCACTAAATAATGGTATGTGAACATTTCATTAATCATGGACATTTGTCCGTTTAAAAAATATATGCATGTCTGTTCGTGCATGTGCCCTGTTCATACCTGCAAATCTGATGGCCTGTTGCCATTAATCAACCCTGCATGTTGTCTGACTGTGTATTTCTGTTCAAATAATGCATGTGATATTGATATGCCACTTGTTCAATGGTGTTAATATCTGGGTGTTTGTTTGATGGGAATACCAATGCATGCTGTTACAACTAATCTGAATGGAATAAAATGCCACTAACCCAAACTAACATAACAACTCACAAACCTAGAACGCTTGGGAAGGCGGGTCCCAGCGGACCCACCTCTCCCACCTCAGCTGGTGCCTGCACCTGGCACTAGTGCCCAGGCCGGACCCCCCTCCGGTGGCCCTGTGCCACCTTCGGGTGGAAGCGCTGCAGGGGATGGGGCCGGTCCCCCCTCTGCAAGTGTGGCCGGAGGGGTTCGTCCACTCACCCTCCGCGGTGTCCAGTCTGTGGTGCGAAGAGAGATCCAAGACACTGTACTTGGGCCCCTACGCCAGCTTGAGGCTCGTGTGGCACAGCTAACGGCCCCGGCCGTTGCCCCGCCTACACAGCCCCAGGACAGCCCAGTCCTGGGCTGTGAAGGAACAGTGGCAACTGCCTATGGGTGGGGATATCAGTTCCACTGTTGCCATCTGTGGGCTCATGCATCTTGGAAATCCCAACCTCCGTCCCGTCAATTGTGTAACCCCCACGTGTGTCATACACCGCCCTGTATGCGTCTTGTCTGTCTTGTCTGTTAACCTACCCAACCTACCTCCCCAGCTATACCGACTTCCTTCACCTGACATACCACTCTCACGTGAAAAAAAAAGGGCACTCTGTACCCACAAAAATTACGCCCCATACATAGCTGTCCATGTCGCACACATGTCTGCTTGACATTGAAACAGTTAATTACAATTGGCTCTACAACAAATATTAATGTTGTCCTGACACCTCTCTCAGGGATGAAAGGTTTCCAATGTCTCACCAAAATACATGGAAATGCACAGCTGTTGCTGCCAAAGACATGGGCATCTATGGGCCTTACCTACATCCCTCCTGCAAATCCCACGCTTGTTTCCCTACTGTCTTACCCTCTATCTGACCCCTTTTTCACCACTTTCCTGTCACCCCTTTTTCTTTTCTTTCAAAGAAATTAGCGCGGGTGTGCGCTTGTGTTAGTGGAGCTCACCACCAGTGCGCATGCGTGAGCTCCGCGCAAACGAGCACAGACCTGGTTTAAAGTGCTTAAAAGTGCCTTTATGGCACTTTGATTGACAGGTCCTGTACTCAGTTTGAAAGTTTGCTAAGAAAAATAAATTCTCACTGTCAGTCTCGAACCCAGGACCTTGGCAACATTAGTCTGTATGACCTACCACTAAGCCATACCTGCCTTACAAGAACACAGTGCTAAAATAAATATAACATGTAATAGTAGGAATCAGTATAAAGGCAATATAGGAGATGTACTATCCAAAGCATGTCAGGTAGAGTTTTAATGGCCAAATTACTGGATTCCCATACTAGTTCAGTGTGAACAGAAACAGCCCTGCTACCTGTTAGCTTGTACATAATAACGTAAGGTAATGTACATATGTGAAGGTATGTATATCTACACATACATATATATAAATATATATTAATACATATGAAATATAGTCGTAGGTCTCAGTAGCCATACACACTCACTACTGGAAACAGTGAACATAATTGCAGCAACCTGAATCTGCAACACAGCCTGACCCCTGTGTGACCTACTTACCCTTCTAACTGCTTAAAGGTGGCCTCAGCACTTTGATTGACAGGTCCTGTACTCAGTTTGAAAGTTTGCAAAGTAAAAAAAATTCCCACTGTCAGTCTCGAGCCCAGGACCTTGGTAACATTAGTCTGTATGACCTACCACTAAGCCATGCCTGCTTCACAAGAACACAGTGCTAAAATAAATATAACATGTAATAGTAGGAATCAGTATAAAGGCAATATAGGAGATGTACTATCCAAAGCATGTCAGGTAGAGTTTTAATGGCCAAATTACTGGATTCCCATACTAGTTCAGTGTGAACAGAAACAGCCCTGCTACCTGTTAGCTGGTACATAGTAACGTAAGGTAATGTACATATGTGAAGGTATGTATATCTACACATACATATATATAAATATATATTAATACATATGAAATATAGTTGTAGGTCTCAGTAGCCATACACACTCACTACAGGAAACAGTGAAGATATATGCAGCAACAATAATCTGCAACACAGCCTGGCTCCTGTGAGACCTACTAAGCCCTTTAACTGCTTAAAGGTGCCTCCAGCACTTTGATTGATAGGCCCTATACTCAACTCAAAAGCAGAATATGAGCATACTAGTAGGCCCTACCACAAGACCATTGTAACACTAGTCTGTATGACCTACCACTAAGCCATGACTCTCATACAGGAATATAGTGCTAAATAAGTGGAACATGTAATAGTAGGACTGAAGATAAAGGCAATATAGTATGTCTACTACCCAAAGCATGTCATGCAGACTTTTATAGTCCCAATTACTGGATTCCCATACTAGTGTAGTGTTAACAGAAACAGCCCTGCTAATTGTTAGCTTGTACCCAATAATGTCAGCTAATGTACATATATGAAAGTATGTATATGTACACAGATATATATATATTTATATAGCAATACATATGACATATAGTTGTAGGTGTCAGTATGCATACACACTCACTACAGGGAACAGGCAAGATAAATGCAGCAACCTGAATCTACAACACAGCATGAAGCATGGGAGATGTACTAACCTTCACACTCACAAAACACTGTCAACAGCATACCAGCATGGTCCACGCCCTACAATCTGAAAGGGCAACACCTATCTCACATACCCTTTTATAGCAGTGTCCTGAAATCACAGTGAGACATGCAATCAGTACACACCCAGCTGCATGCAATTAGCAAATGCTGCCTTACAATTGGTGCAGAGGCCATCACATGGACCTATGCAGATACCTACAAAAGCATTGAGTACCCACACTACACTCACGCAATACATTCATTGCACAAACACTACGGATAAAGAGAGAGAGAGAGAGACAGAGAAAACAACCAAACAACCAAACAAATATTAGGACTGCCAGCAGCAGCAAGCAGCAAGCAGCAAGGAGCAAGCAGCAAGCAGCACCACTGGCACAGCAACAGCTGCCACAAACACAGGTAATGCAAAGTAGCAGGTTAATCCTGTGTATACTGTGACACCTCCAAATGTATCATAGTTCACTATCTATAGGTATGTCCATGAGATAGGTTGTGTGTACATAGTCATGAAATATAAACATATGTAATATTGTTGTACATGTGGGCCATAACTAACACTTCCATAGCTTAGAACACAAGGCCAGTTGTGCATATGATGCAGTAGTTCCCAGGGTCAGTAGAGGTTCCTCCTCATTGGTGTGGGACCACTGTGTATGTATGGCACTGTTCAGGTACATATCCTGTAGTATGGCCAGGGATTAATATCAGTCTGTCATGTGGTGCTATGTCCTCCAGGGGTGAATGTAGCACACATCCAGGGATACCATTTCGTAACAGTGATGATATGGGTTCTGAAATGATGAGGGTGGCTCTCACCTGGACATGTGAGAGGATAGGGAGGTTACAGTCATCTGGGATAACTAATAACACGTGTGTAGGACAATGGGGGGGGGGGGTACCTGCACCTAAACTGTCTGCAACAATGTTGCCAATATCTGTGCATTTGGTGAATGTGAAGCATCTTAACACTGCAGACAACAGATGCCTTCCCATCATGTGAATCTGCCCTGTGCTGCAGTAGCCTCCTACTATTGTTATACAATATGCCTGTATCTGTAGTCCACTGGACAGGATTAATAAGTGGTGTGCAGTTGTTCTGGGTTAGATAACTGTGTGCACAGTACATGCAGTATGTGGGATGTCTGTGGTAAGCATATGCAAAGGTGCTGGCGGTGTGTGTTGTGGCTTCCACTGGCCCAGTGGGCTGCATGGATAGCATCACTGTCATAACTACTGAATAACTGTGTAATAACATGCATACGTAGCAAGGTAGTGTACTGTGCTTGTGGTGTTGTTCAGATATGTATATCCAGGCTGAGTAATGTGTGTCCACATCACAGGGTTGGATGGCAGCACACATCCAGTATGTATGGATGAACACCCAGAATGTGTCAGACGTGTCACCTGTGCAGAAGTATCTGGCCATTACCTGTCCATCCCCCACAACACACACACATGCAACATATGGCAGAAGTACTATAGCAGTACACACATGTTCATAGGTTCATACTAGGCTATCTGCCCGAGGGCATTTACAAGCCTAGCCCATCGTTTGTGGCTTACGCCACCCCTTTAGTATGGGGAACTATACCCATTATTTTGCTGTGCCTCTGTCGAGCAGTGACACTGAGGTAATCCCTGGGGTATATCTGCGATCTCCCATCCATTGGTCAAGATTTCTCTTGAACAAGGCCAGCGAGTTGCTCTGCCTCACATATACCGTGATTTTGTTCCACAGCATAGGGAGTCTTTGGGTGATGAATCTATCCCTCCAGCACGTCCTATTAATAGCCGTGTCGAGGTTTAAGTCTCCGCCCTTGTGGCTCTGATGGATCTAGATTTTTGAGGTGAAGCATATTCATCAAATCTGGGTTTGACATGGCCTTGTATGTTAGGCAAAGGTCACCTCTGAGCAAGCGGTGGCGACTGAATAGAACATACATGGACATGCTGGAGGGGCATATTCCTAACCGAGAGGCTCCCTTCACTCTGTAATGAGCTCGAACAGTTGAGAATGAACAGTTCATAGGTTCATACTAGGCTATTTGCCCTAGGGCATTGGTAAGCCTAGTAGAATGTGTTTGTCTTTGCCACCCAATCACAAGTTATGCTGCTATGCCCTTGTCCGACTTTAGTATACTGTGCCTCTGTCTAACAGTGACATAGAAGTGATACCTGGGGTACAACTATGATCTCCATCCACTCATCCAGATTCCTATGGAAGAGAGTCAATGAAGGACTCTGCCTAACCAGTAGTGTGAGCTCATTACAGAGTGAAGGGAGCCTCTCGGTTAGGAATATGCCCCTCCAGCATGTCCATGTATGTCAGTGCTGAGGTCCAGCTCTCCTGAGCATGTGGCTGTATGGGACTCTGATTGCCTGAGGTGCATCACGTTCATTACTGCTAGGTAGGACATGGCTGTATATGGCACGCACAGACTGCCTCTGAACAGGCAGTATGCCACTGAGTCCAGCTGGATTCACTTTACCTGGGCAGCATATGACATCTGTGTGAGCCATTGCATCCCCTTGATGATGTACTGTTGTCCTGTACCAGTTGCTGTAGGTGTCTGGTTAGGTACATCCCAAAAGGTGCATTGTACGCAATTATAGGCCTGTTGATGGATGAGTAAAGAGGCACAATGACCTCCCCTGCCATACATGTGAATCAGTCATGATTAGCTGGGCTATATAACATGTCTGTCAATCCACGTTGGCCATGTGGTAGACAAATGACAGACCGCTACCATGTTTCTTCCCCAGGTCCCCAACTACGTCTTCTGTACTCAATGGCCTAACACCTATGTTGTACTGTGCCACCAATGTGGAGGCATGGGAATCTGCATTGAATACTGATACTCCCCCTCCCTTGTTCAAGTGTTGGGGCCGACAAGAATGGTAACAGCTATAACGTGGTAGTACTGGTGTGCTCCTGTGAAACCTGAAACAGGTTCATGTTACTGCACAGATATCGATGTCCAGAATGCTAGGTAGGGTTTTGAGTGCGTGCATCCTTGGGTCTAGACGTCCAGTGTTGAGTAGCATCACTCTTACTTCCTCATCCTTTGTGATACAAATGGATGTGGGTTTGCCTTATGAGCCTTGCCTAATACAGGCACTATGGGTGTAGCAGGAGGCTCCGCCAAATGTCAATAGGACTGTGGTGACAGGTGCAAGCTGTCCCTAGCAAAGCATACCACCCCAAGATGGCAGGCATTGGCACACCTGTGAATGACACCAGTATGTCAGTCAATTGTTGGAAGGGATCATCGTGCCTTGATATTGTGGCATCATTCTAGGTGAGGGTAGGATGCTACTCAAGGTCAGGGTCAAACTGTCTCGGGCTACGTGCTCAGAGAGCTCTGTAATGTCTCATGTCATGTAGTCCAGGGAGGAATGTGTCAGGCCATTCACAGCAGCATGGACATTGACTGAGTCATACCTGTACCTGCCTTGGGGTTACCTGAGTGTTTGTGTTATGTGGCAGGTCATAGTGCCTGACAGGCTACACACCGTGACCCTCACCTCGTTAAGCCTGGTGAACGTGATGTGAGTGTGCCTGTTGATAGAGGCACCTAGTACAGGTGTATGAGGTGTGTTGTTAACTGTTAATGGCTGTGAGTGTTCAGCACATTGGCTTTGTGTGATATGTGTTGCACATGTTCGTTTATGTGGTAGTGGTTGCCTGGATGTCTGCTTAGGAGGTCTCTGCTGCATAGGCAGAGCTGTGGTCTGAGCCTACAAGTATGATCATGTGTGATCATGTGTTAGGTCCGCTGTTGTGGTAGGTCTACGTGAGACTGGAAGTGTAGTGAGTGATCCCCTTTGCCACCTGACTGGTTATGGCGGTATTGAGTAGACAGAGCCTAGCCTCCAGTCTGGTATATGGTTGCATCACTCACATGAGTTTGAATTTGTTGTTAGGAGGAGGGGGTTGTCTGTGTACATGCATCTGTTCTAACATTGTCTCTGGAGTACCACACTCACCAGCTGGACTGGGAGGGAACTGACAACTGACCTCTGGACATGCTAGAATACTATTGTGAACTCTGTAATCACTAATGATTGAAAACAAGGTCCAGTGGGGAGTGAGGGTGTACTGACATTACCTACAACTGCTGACTGATATAAAAGTGTCAGTGAGCAAATGCCAGGTAACCTAAGTGCAATGTGTCACAATTAAGTAAATGCAACAATGACAAGCAGTCACTTGCTGTCATGCGTAACATGGAAGTACGTACAGTAAGCAATGCAGATAACAGTAGTGAGTCACAGATGTGTTGAGAAGATGTGTACTATGTGGAAGTAGCATACCAGTGAAATAACAAGCTAACAGATAACAAGCATATAAACAAAGGTAGATCCAGGAGGCCTGGATGTAGTGTTTGCTACAACAAACAAGGTGTAGCAATGTCAGTAAGATACAGCTCAGATATGCAGGCACTATAAACCTGAAACCAGATGTCCCCAGCTATGAATGGCAGAGTACAGCCTATTGTCACACATGAGTGCAGACCACAAACCTCGTTAATGTTAAATAACTGGCCTGAAGGCCAACTGCCCATACCAGAAGTAATACACTTGTACACTGGGCCCACAATCAGCAGTTCCCAACTTCAATGGATGAAAGATATGTGTCCTGCCACCACAGTGCTTGCCACCAACCTCCCTAATGTAAAACAACTGGTCTGAAGGCCAAGTACTTAGTACAAATGACATAGAATGATAGCTACACTGTAATCAGGTTTTAACCAATCAGTAATAAGTAGAAGTTAACACTCCCTGTATAGAATGTGTACCATGTATTGTTGAGATACTATGCTGATAACCTGTTTGTGTACCTTTCCAGATAGGCATGGCACCAAAAGGAATCCTGCCTACTCTGCTGCAGAGGATGACGTGATCCACCAGAGCCTGGTGCGTGACTATGCCATCCTGTTCTCACGCACCACCCAGAATCAGCAGGAGAGGTCTGCACTGTGGCAAAACCTTGTTAGCAGGATAAATGATGTTGGCATGCATGATAGGACATATGAGCAGGTGAGACATCACTGCAGTGATTTGATAAGAAATGTCCGCCAGCGTGCTGCAGATATCCGCAGGCAACAGGTTGCCACAGGTGGTGGCCACACATCCCCCTCACCAGACAGGAGGGGATACTGCTAAGTGTTGTGGATCCAGCCCCAGAACAACAGCAACAATCATGCATCCTGATGGAGGTTGGATCCACACAGCAGCAAGACAGCGAGCGTGCAGGTAAGATGCCATATTCATTTATTGTTATTACTTTTACATTTGTTGACCCAGATAGTCTAGCTGGATATAAGTTCATTTTCAGTAGAGGCCTGTGGAGAAAAGCTCCACACATAACGTAATAAAGGCAGACAGACAAGTTGTCAATACAGACAGCCAACATAATAGAATTGTACACCAGCCTGTTAATTAAATCAACATACATGTAAGGAAGTCAAACAGTTTAGAGTCATACACAATGTACCGTTGGTTTCAAAGCAATCCTACCTAAAGCATAATGGTTATGCAATAAGGCAAAAGCCATATACATAATAGTTAGGGCTCAGAAGGGTAGAGAAGTAGAAGGAGTATGACAGATACAATGATATGGAAGAGGCAGGAGTCAAGAAGGGAAGTGAGGAAAAGAAGGAAGACAGTCAAGAGGAGGTGGGAGGGATGGGAGAAGTAGGTCAGAGCATAGAAGGACATCAAGGTGAAAGAAACAGGGTAGAAGCTAGTTTCTATGCACAATGAGGGGTTAAAGGTGAAGAGAGGGTAGGGAGAGGGACGTTAGCCTGGACTCCAAGAAGAACAAAGCCAGTGGTTTTGGAAGTACAGTTTGAGTTGACGTTTGAAGAGAGGTAAGGGTGAGATTAGAGTTAACTCCTGGTATGTACATATGACTGTTCTGTACGCTGTTACTTCATGCCTGCATAAGGTGTGCATGTGGTATGTATCTGTCATCATGATATATATACAGACATGATGTGTAGCTGATGTGTATAAGGGAACTAGTGTACTACTGTACTGTATCATGTGCAAAACGAATGGCACACATGTGCCCACTGACATTACTCTCTTCACACTTCCAGGTCCCTCCCATCTAGCAATGAGGCAGGCCATACATGCTGGTGAGTCTTTTTAACATTATCTGTAAAACAATTTATAAAACTAGGAAGAGTAGTGTAACTCTGTAGTAGACATGCTTGTGACTGTGTTCACAATAACTGTAATTGACAGGTAGTAAATTGAGTAGTGTAACATGGTACTAATGTGTGTGTTTACTGTGGGGTGTGCATGTGTGCAAGTGTGCCTGTGCCCAAGTGTGCATGTGTGTTAGTGTCCATGAGTGCATGTGTCCATTTCTGAATGTGTGCATTAGTATTGAAGTGCATCTCTTTCAAATATGTACTGAGACTGTAATCTGTGTTCCATGTTTTCCTCCCGTAGGTTCTGGTGCTGCTCTGGTGACCTGCAGCAGGGAACCTGAATCTTGTGCCCCAGGTACTGATGATGATGAAATGTCTGTAATGGTGCAGGAAGGTGTGTCTGGGTCCACCATTGGTCAGCCAATTGACAGTACACAGCTTTCAACCCCGTCAATGCGCACAGTCATCCTGCCGTTACATCCTTTGTCACCATTGTCCCTAGGTGATGGACAGTCAGCATTAGGCATAGATCAGGGTAATGTGGTACCTGTGGTACATGCATCCCCACAAGGCAGCCATGAGCAGAGGCCTCCAATGGTACCACGCAGACAGTCGCCCATGGGTTCTCGTGGGGGCATCCGTGGCCGTACTGCCTCTGGCCGACGTGCCCTAGGAGGTATGTCAACCTCCACTATGTTTAGAACTGTCATGCAGGCACAGGCACGTATGGAAAGGTACACCAGACAGGGTCTGAGGGAGCTGAGAGCATGTCGCATAGCCATGACAGACGGCATGCGTGATGTTGCGAATGCTATCCGTAACTTCACAGATGTCGTTGACAGACGTTGTGGGGGCATACAACAGCTGCTCCACAACCAGATGTCCATGGGCCAGGGCGATGGTGTGCGTTTGCGGCGTCGACATGGCCGTATGCCAGCAAGAGCACCAGCTGGCAGTGGCCGCGGACGACAACGGGCCCACTCGCGCCTCAAGTGCCAGCACCAGCCCCAGCAATGCTGGGTCTGTGCTGTCATCCAGACGCCCCAGGAGACCACGTGCACGTGGCTCTGGACAGTCCCAACAGGGAACTGTGTCCAGTCAACACACCCCTGCTTCCGATGACAGTACCCAGTCTGGGTTAGTACGGATATGGCCCGTAGCACCCCTGCCAGGCACAGGTACCGTGTCCGTGCCCACAGACACTGATCTGGATGACCTGACAGGTGCAGTCTGTGGCTGTCCACAAAACCCTGTACATGGCAGCCATTATGTGGGACTGTGTGCGTGCTTACACACATGCAGAAACCTAACACCTAGGGCAAACACATACACACACACACTGCACCAACAACGGTCCACCCTGTACTGCTGCCCCTCACAAACACACATACACACACATGTCAATTGGTGTTACCAGTGGCCGGCTTGGGCATACCTAACCCACACCCTGTGCATATGATGACACTGTGCCACCTCCTGCATACTACAACATAGGTGCAGGTAAAGGTAAACACGTTGCTGATGCACAGGGTGACTACATAGATGTGTATAAGTAGTAACATGTTGGTAACTGTTGACTGTTGCAGTATAAATGTGTGTATATCCCAGCAGTCCTGCTGCAGTAACTGTATGAATGTCCTCAATTGTTATCTGCACCCATACTACTTAACAAAGTGTACCAGCTGCACACCATCACATGCTAACATTGACTATGGCAATGCGCATCTTGTGCTGTTATGTAGATTCAGCTACATGTATCTGTTCTGTCACACATGCATTTATACACACCCTGCTACCCACACACATGCACACGCTCACCTGCCATTCCCATTATTTATCACCCTACATGAGTAGCTGTTGATACATGACAGATACACATTTCAGAAGTGCACTATGTTGTTTACTACTGGCATCCCCTTCTCTACCTGTACTCACAGGGTGCAGGCAACCTCATCAGTTGGAAGATGTAATGTGCATCAGGTACTGTAGTACCCTGATTGCCACATCAAACATGTTTCCCATACGGAAATGCACACACAGACACATCCCACATCCACACACTTGCCACATTCAGGCTTCAGAACACTATCTAGGTATATTCGGGTACATGTGCGTGTTACAGTAGCATGTAACACTATATGAAGTACTGGCAGTTAGTTGTCTGTTATCATGTTGTCTGTATAGAATAAAAGAACTGTTTGATTATCCTACTCCGTTTTCTGGACATTACTTGAAGAAGTGTTACCTTACATGTGTTATCAGTACCATCACCTTCTGTTTTGTAGTTTTGTTTGTATAGGGTGCTATCAACATCACTGCTTGTTAAGGGTAATGACCACCCTGCAGTGCATAGCCCCATGTGGCAAAAGCCACATCCCACCCCATCATTGTGCACACACACTAACCCCACCAACAGTAAAACACATACTTTCCATTTGCAAGATTCAAACCCATACCTAACTGTGCAATGACAGTAGAAACAGACACATTAGCAGAGTGTGCTATTTGCAGTAGTTGGAGAAATCTTTACTAATGCTGTACTTAGAGGGTGCTGACATCAGCTGTGTGTAGGAGGAGGGATGTGCACCCTGTAGTGTGTTCTCCCAGTTGGCAAAAGGCAGTTAACCCTCCCAGCATAGTGCACACACATAAACCGCACTCATACTAACACACATACATTCCCTTTGCAGGATTCAAACCCCTACCTAACTACATTAGGACACTGAAGAAAGACGCATTAGCAGAGTGCGCTATGCAAATTACTGGAGGACTTTACTACAGGTGATATAGTTACACAGTCCTGACATCATCAGTGTTTCAAAAGGGGGATCTGCATCCTGTACGATACTGTCACGGTTGCTAATAGGGACATTTCCCACACACACATCGATGTGTTGGAGGTTTGCATATGTGGGGGATCCAGAACTCCAGTGTGATTAGTATATGGTTTGATTGCAACAATGAGGGATATACTCCCAGTGGTGAGCAGTTTGTACTCATGTTTGTAAAGATCAGCTCTAGTATATCTGCCCCTCTTGTGGGAAGGTTGGTTACCTGTTCCATAGCCAAAGAATGTCTGATCAATGGGAACCTTAGAGCTTGGGTATTGTGGCTTGTGTAATGTTCACAGTCTATGTTTGGGTAGCTGGCATCACCCAGTATGATGGTGTTTGCAGAGTAATCTAAACTCTCCTGTGTCAGCATGAAGGCTGTGTGGGAGTCCTGAGTTTGAGAGGGTGCTGTAAGAGCTCCTCTGTGTCTCTTTCCATGTGGTCCAGGGAGGTACATCTCAGGTTGTTTGCACCAGCATGGACAATGTCTGCCTCATAGCTGTACTTGCTGTGGAGTGACCTGTGTGCCTGTGTTATGTGGCACATTCTATCACCCAACAGGTAGCTGACTGTGACCCTCACCTTGCTCTGTCTGGAGGGTGGCACGTCTGTCAACAGCTCATGTCAAGCAAGTGCACACCCCTCATAAATGATGTGGAAACCTTCAAAGGCCCAAGGCCTGTTGAAAATATGGACCAGACTGCAGATACCTGTATAGAGGCATTCTGTGGACACATTCAGGAATGCATGGATCATGAAGCCACATATGAAAGCATGACCCAGTTCTCCAAAGGCAGATGTCCTGGGCACCGGACACCAGCCATAAACACACTATACAATAGAAGGATGACGCCACTACATGATACAACAACCTCCCAAAATGTGAAGGCACCACTGATGAGTATTGGAAGACAACTACAGGCACCCATATGATTGTCTAAGGCCATCTTTGAGAGAGGATTCCACAAGCCACTGAGGATAATCACAAGGCTGCCTGTAGTTATGTTAGTAACCTGGGTGGTACTACCCAGATATGCTCAGAGGTAATCCAATATGTCACACAAAATATAAAACACACAGACATTGCCATCATCCTAGTGGACAGGTTCAATGCTGCCTTCTCTCCCCACCACACCAAAAGGGAAAATATGTCTTGCAGCACAGTGCTTCCCCCCCTGACATCACAGATGCTCAGGTAAGAGATGCCCTTCCCAAAACAATAAACACTGCATCAATGGGACCAGACAGTGTCCCAGGCTGTGTCCTACATGAACCACAAGAAGAGCTACACCCAGACATAACACCACTGTTCAATACCAGCCTTAGTACACGATATGTGGCCAGAGAGTGGCATACAGCAACAGTGGTCCCTCAACATGCAGGTGGTGCCGTCACGGATCCTGGACACTACTCGCCCCATATGTCTGACTAGCTTTGTCTGCAAAGCTATGGCAAGGATCATCATGAACCTCACATATCTAGATATTGTGGACCTACAGACATGTCACCATACACAGTTTGGCTTTGTCAATGGCAAATCCTGCCTATCAAACCTGTTTGATTTCTATGAAACAGTCACCAAGGCCACTGTCAAGGGGTAGGAGGTCCACACAGCCTACCTGGACCTTGCATAAGCCTTGGATACAATACCCCACTTGTGCATTCCAGGGAAGCTCACCAGTGTACATATTAACCCCTATGTCACTATGGGTATTGCACAGTGGCTCAAGGGCAGAACACACATGGTAGAATTGCTGGAGCCATGTCAGCCTCCAACCTGGTACAAGTGGTGTCCCACAAGGCACAGCCCTAGGAGCTGTCATGTTCATTATATATTTGTCATAGGTACAGGCCAACATGGACGTACTGTGGCTCAGCAAGTCACAGGTGACTGCAGACCGAACACCATAATCAACTCACCAGCTAACACATGCATCCTCCAAAAGGGACTCTTGCAAACACACGACTTGTGCCACAGCCATGGCCTCAACGTGAATGACAGAAAGAGTATAGTCATCCCCTTTGTCAAACACTAAGTGACCACAACGTACCACATATGTGTTAATCCAGTAAGTGCAGACCAAGGAATTATGGACCTTGGGGTACGCAGGTTGATAGCATTCTACCATTTGACAACAACATGGACAAAGTGGTTAGGTAAGCATGTTATATGGGCCACATCATCATGGGATCCACATGTAGGCCAGGGGAGGACATTGTGCCCCTTTACTCATCCCTCATCATGCCCATAATTGACTATGATGAACCTGTCGGCATGCACCTTACCAGACACCTGCAGCAACTGTTGCTACCACATATGTACCTCGACAAGGGGATCAAAGTGCTCAAACAGATGCCACATACTGACTGGTTAAAGTAGCAGCAGCTCTACTCAGTGACATACTGCCTCTTCATAGGCAATCTGTGCCTGACATAGAAGGTCAGGTCATACCCTCACGTAATGGCCATGCTGCATCTCAGAATATCCAGATCCCACCAGGATACACGCTGGAAATACTTGAACCTCAGGAGTGATACACATAGGACATGGTGGAGGGGCACATTCACAACTCAGAGGCTCCCTTCATTCCTGATTATTATCCCAATAGAGGTTAGGCAGACTGACTCAGTGACTATCTTCAAGAGCAATATTAATGACTGGATGTGACATTGTAGGGTTACCCTGGGTATCACTTATGTGTCACTGTGAGAAAGAGGCACAGTATACTAACCTTGGAAAAGGGCATAGCAAGACAGATTCACAATGCATGTTGAAAGGCACACACATTCTGGCTAGGTGGATACATGCCCTGGGCAGATATCCCTGTACGAACCTATGGACCTATGTCTCTTTTTCACCATTGGCCCTATGTGCTGTCAATCACCAATGTAATCTCAATACTCCGGTAGCATGTGCAAAGGTCAGTTGTCAGTCACCTCTATGGTACAGTTGTGGAATATGTGTGTCATGTAGTAATGTCACAGCTGCCACATGTACACAGTCAACCCTATCCCTACCCATTGATGTACATCACATGTATGAGATGGAAACACATGGCCAAACTGTAACAACAACATACAAGTCAGTCAGATGCATGGACACATATGACTCAGTCATTGTCCATGCCACCACAGCTGATGTGGGATGTCGCTCACTGGGATACATGATAGGGAACATGGAAGGGATCACTGAGCAAGTGACACAGGCTGGTAGACCCCTGACCTTGGTTGGCATCAGACCCTCACCAGGGATTCCGACAAATTACTGAATGCTAATGAATAAGTGTAGCTACAACACCCTAGCTGAATGGTTCTTAGCATGCAGTCACTGCATTGCTATGGAATACTGTCTTACCACTCCCACAACAGGTGAGAACATGCAGCTCCTGTACATCAACAACATGTAGACTTTATGCCCCAGACCAGGTGTGCATCCCTCACTACTAGGCTGATAGCATCTACATCTCACACTGTATATACACATCCCACATGCAGCATCTGCACAGAAGACCACGGTCATAATGTTACCCTGTGCAAATACCATGTATTCACATGTGGCAAGCATCACACATGGTAACTATTGAAAGTCACAGGTACATATGTGTATTTGGCACACACATACATCATGTGTTCATTGCCATAACCGGTGTAATCAATGTCATGCATTATTGTGAGGGACAACCCACACACATGGGCATTCTGTGTGTGCACAACACACATGGCATGTCTGTAATCAAAAGCCATACATAATTGTGATATCGTTTAGAAAGGGGTCTGTGCATCCTGTAGTGTGTTTTCCCAGTTGCCTAAAGGGATATATCAATCATACACACTTACCCCTCTTTACACACACTTGCCACCTGCTGGATTCAAACCCCTACCTAACTCTGTTAAGACGCTAGAGACGGAAGCATTAGCACAGCGCGCTATTTGCATTACTGGGGGATTTTCTTTCCCCTGATATACTTATAGGGTGCTGACATCATCAGAATTTAGAAAGTGGAATGATCATCCTGTGGTGTGTTTTCCCAGTTGCCAAAAGGGATGTTTTTTTCAAGCACACTTACCCCCCTTCACACACACTTGCCACCTGCTGAATTCAAATCCCTACCTAACTATGTTAAGACACTAGAGACGGATGCATTAGCACAGCACGCTATTCGCATTACTGTGGGATTTCCTTTCCCCTGATATACTTATAGGGTGCTGACATCATCAGAGTTTAGAAAGTGGAATGATCATCCTGTGGTGTGTTTTCCCAGTTGCCAAAAGGGATGTTTCTTTCATACACACTTACACCCCTTCACACCTGCTGGATTCAAACCCCTACCTAACTATGTTATGACACTACAGACGCACGCATTAGCACGGCGTGCTATTTGGATTACTGAAAGAATCCTTTTCTCCAATATACTTATAGGGTGCTGACATCATCAGAGTCTCGAAAGTGGAATGATCATCCTCTGGTGTGTTTTCCCAGTTGCCAAAATGGACGTTTCTTTCATATACACTTACCCCCTTCACACACACTTGCTGGATTCAAATCCCTACCTAACTAGGTTATGACACTACAGACGGACGCATTAGCATGGCGCGCTATTCGGATTACTGAGAGAATCCTTTTCTCCAATATACTTATAGGGTGCTGACATCATCAGAGTCTAGAAAGTGGAATGATCATCCTCTGGTGTGTTTTCCCAGTTGCCAAAAGGGATGTTTCTTTCATACACACTTACCACCTGCTGCATTCAAACCCCTAACTAACTATGTTATGACACTACAGATGGACGCATTAGCACGATGCGCTATTCGGATTACTGAGAAAATCCTTTTCTCCAATATACTTATAGGGTGCTTACATGATCAGTGTCTAGAAAGGGGGATGAGCATCCTCTGGTGTGTTTTCACATTTGCTAGGGGTAACATTTGGACCAAGTGTGTGAGCATGCCCAGTTCAGCCTTCCCATGGCATGTTGTGTGAAAGATGTCTCATTTATCTAAGTGTGTGAGCATGCCCAGTGTGGGCTTTACATATGTTGAACTCTGCAGCCCATCACATTTGTGGATGAGTGTGACCTTCAACAAATACCTCCAGTTTATGGTTGTGTGTTCTGTGCCATGTTGTGTAGTTACTGTCCGAATGCTTTCTGTGTGAACAAAACAGTGAGTATACTGTGCCTGCAGGTTTTGCATGGGATACTTTGCACACAATTGTCAACATCCGTTCATACTGACCTAACACTGTAGCACTGTCTAGTGTAGTGTTTCAGTACTTTCACTGTGGTGGTCAGTATCCTGGGCTTTAGTCCTATCACTGCTTTACATTTCCATAGTGTGCACAACAGCCTGGTTAGGGTCCAGTTGTGCACATCTGCACAAAGGCAGTGCCTCTACAGACCCTGTTAATTGCTGCCCCATAAGCTTAACAAGTGTAGTCTGCAAATCTATGGAGAGAATCATAATTGAGCTCATAAACAAAGATATAGGGGACATGCAGACATTGTACCCATCCCATTTTGGCTTGGTCAGGGGCAGATCATGCCTTTTGTACTGGGTTGACATCTTCAAATTGGTCACTTAGGCCATTGTTGTGGAAAGGCAGTCCATACAGCCTACCTTGGCCTTGCAAACACTTTCAACACAATACCCCACTCAGGTATTGTGGAAAACCCTAACACCTGAAATGTAAACCCATATGTCACAAGATGGGTTGCAAACTGGCTTAAGGACGGTACCCACAGGGTTAGAGTTGCTGGCACTATGTTAGACTCCAGGCTGGTCACAGGTGGTGTCACACAGGGCTCAGTCCTTGGCCCCCATTGTTTGTCATGTACTTCCCAGAAGTACAGGCCAACATGGGAGGACTTTGGATGACAATGTTAGCAGATGACTGCACACTGGGCACCATAGTGGACAGTGCATCACACACAGATATCCTTCAGAAGGGACTCACAGTAACTGATAGCTGGTGCCAGGGCCATGGCCTGAAGTCAAAGTGCACAACATGTGTAGACATACCCTTCAGGAAAAGCAAGGTGACCCCAAGCTACCATATAGGTGGCAATCCTCTAAGCACAGAGGAGGTTGACAGTCACCATTCTTCTGAGACTCACATTGCTAAAGTGGCTAGGAAGACCTTCTACATTGCCCACCTGATCAGGATGGGATTCACATCCAGATCTAGTGGGTCATTGTTCCCCTGTACTCTTCACTTATCAGACCGGTGATCGAGTCGAATGCCCTATTCTGGCTGTATCTCACCCAACATCTGCAGCAATTGGAGACACCCTGACTGTCCCCCACCTAAAGGATCAAGGAACCCCAACAGCTGTCATATGCTGCCAGATTGAAGACACTCACACTCTATTCACTCACATACCGTCTGCTTAGAGGTGACATGTGCCTGACATGCGAGGCCATGTCCAAACAGAGATTAATGGACATGCTCCACCTCAGACTCAGAAGATCCACCTGAACCACTAGTGCAGGTGACTTACACCTTAGCAGGGATGTATGTTGGACATGTTGGAGGGATGGAGTTATCACCGGAGACTCCTATGCTGTGGAATACAATCCTGGTCCATTTGAGGCAGAGCACCTTGCTGGCTGTGTTCAAGAGGTATCTTGACCTAATGCTAGTCGGAGAATGTGTTTGTCCATCAACACATTGTAAGCGTAGTTTGCCATGTCATATGTCTTGTTTAGTATACTGTGCCTCTGTCTACCTGTGACATAACATTGATACCCAGGGTAAACCTCCCATCTCCCATCCACTCATTAGGATTCCTGTTGAGGGACTCAACCAGTGTCTCTATGGACAACCTGTACTGGTAGTTTACTCATGTGTGGGGTGGCTTCTGTGTTTTGGATAATGCAGTACAGCCTGTCCTATATATGTCAGTGCTGGGGTTCAGGTCCCTCATGTGCATAGCTCCCTGCCATTCAGATTGTACAAGGTGCAGCATGTGCATTGATTCCAGCTTGGACATGGCTTTCTACATCAGGCACAGCTTGCATCTGGGTGGACAGCATGGCAGTGTGTGGAGCTGCACTCTGTTTAATCAGATTACACATTACATGTGTTCCAGCTCTGTCATACTCCTGGTGAGGTACTGTTGTGGACTTTACAGGTGCTGGATGTGTGTGCATGAGGTACACCCCACAGGGGCTGTTGTGGTCATTTCTAATGCTGATGAAAGATAACTGCAGAACCAGAATGACCTCCCCTTAGCTAGATGTCAGACAGCATGGACCATACAATCACAACTGAAAACAGGACCCTCTCCACAAAGGGAAAGTATCCTGTCTGGTGGACCCCAGCCATAAACAAACTGTATGACAGATGAGGGTTACTAATGCAAGACAGAGCTACATCTCCAAAAGGGAAGACAGCTGTGATCAGCACTAGTAGAAAGCTACATTATCTCATAAAGACATGCAAGGTCAACTTGGGGACATAAATCACCAAAGACAATGAAGGTAACCACACTGCTTTCTTCAGTTATGTCAGACACCTGGTTGTGAACCCTCGGATATGCTCAGAGTTGGTACACAACAACATATATTCCAGTGACCTGACAGATATTGGCAACATTCCGGACAGCTTCAGTGCGATTTACCCTCCCTCACCCCCAAAACAAGATAGTTATCACTGCTGTATGTAACCTCACTGTCACCTTGGATGTCCATGTGAGAGCCACACTCAGCAAAGACAAGTACACAGCATCCATAGGACCTGCTGGTATCTCCAGTTGCATGCTATGTGAACTCCAGAAGGGGCTGGACCCATATATACAACTGCTATTTAACCTTAGTCTTGCTACAGGATATGTACCTGAACACTGGCATACGGCAACAGTGGTCCCACTCCACAAAGGAGATGCCTCCACAGACCATGGCAAATACCACCACACAGGCTTAACCAGCCTTGTCTGCAAAGATATGGGAGGAGTCATGGAGCTCTTACACAGACACATTACTGACCTACAGACCCTTGTTCCCACCTAGTTCAGCTTTGTACAGGGCAGATCCTGCCGTTTGCACCTTTGCACCCGAAAAGTACCTACCATGAAGATCAGGGTTCTTCAACACATGTCATATGCTTCCAGAATAGAGGAAGTCCAGCTTTGTTCAGTGTCATACCGCATACTTACAGGTGACCTATGCCTGACATACAAGACCATGTCCAATCAGGATTTGGTGGACATGCTCCACTGCAAGCAATCCAAATCCACCAGAGCCATGAGAGCTGAGTATTTGAACCTCAGCACATACATGTATAGGACATGCTGGAGGGACAGAGTCATAACTCAGAGGCATCTCACACTCTAGCAGAGTATCCCAGTTCATGTTTGACAGAGTCCCTCACTGACTCTCTTCAGGAGACATCTGGACAACTGCATATGAGACGGAGGCACAGACTAGACAGAGACACAGTCATGTTATTCAATTACGTAAGGGGGTCATAATGTGTCACTACTAAGTCAGAGACACAATATTCAGAATCTATTCTGTACACTTATTACCACTATAACGGGTGGCAATAGCCACATCACTATGGCTAGGCTTATACATGCACTAGGGCAGATAGCCTAGTAGTACACTATGACACTATGAAACACCGGTGTATGTGTAGCTATTGTCAATCAAACAGTATGATGTGGCTTGGGGGGCTTGATATCTCCCTGTATTCTAACATTGTTTTGTCTATTCCTTCTAGCATGTCTAGGGATCAGTTGCTAGTGTCCTCTCCTGCTCAGCTGGTGAACCTGGGAATATTGAGGCACTGTTACAGTTGCCTCATGTACACTGACAACCCTCTCCTTCTGCCATAAAACACACATACATGTGAGAGATGCAACTATATAGCCAAAGTGGAGGCTGAGCTCTCTCAACATAGGACTAGCAAGACCAGAGAGAGGGTGAAGGTAACCACACACACATCTTTAATCCAGTCTCACATGGCACTGTCACAACTTAAGATCATACACATAGACACACAGAGACACTCTCGAGGCTCTGATCAGAAGTCTACCAGAATGGCAGTGGCCACCACAGCAGACACTCACACAACTGCCTCCACAGGGCACAGCACATGCAACACATTGACCACAGAGTCAGTGTGCCAAACAGTCTCAGCCCTTAAGGCCAAACACAATGCCAGACACACTTGTCATAGGTGACTCCATAGTCAGACACACTGATGTCCCACTCACCAGATCAGGTACAGAGGAGGTCACAGTAAGCTGCCTATCGGGCACTGGAATCCACCACATAATGCAAGCACTCAGGTCACTAAACTGCAAGTACAAGTCTGACCCAGTCATAATCCATGCTGGTGTGAACGACCTGAGATGTACCTTCCTGGACTACATGGAAAGAGACATAGAGGATCCCTCTGATTATGTAGGCCAGGCAGGTATGACCCTGACCTTCGGCAGTATCCTACCTTCACCAAGTATGATGCCACATAAACAGAGACAAGATGATCAGCTGTAGTATTTTGCTTAGACTATGGTGTCATTCTAAGGGGGTCCAATGTCTGTCTGCCTGGGATGACATGCTGGACAGGCCACGGTGATTTGCAAGGGACGGCTTGCACCTGTCACCCCTGGGCTTCCGGATTTCAGATGATGCCTCTTGCCACCCCCATTGTGCCTTTTTTATGCAAGATTCAGATTCTACACCTACCACCCTAGAACACAGTAAAGGAAAGACACTAAGGCTAATGCTGCTCAATGCCCAAGGTCTCAACCTCAAGCTGCACACACTCTATGCCCTTCTCAGTATGTAGCACATTGATGTCTGTGCTGTGCCTGAAACCTGGTTCACAGCTTCTGACAGCACCCCGGCACTATCGGGTGTTACCTCATATCATGCATTCCGGCACCAGCATCCCGACAACACCAAGAAGGATGGTGGGTGTCCATATTCATCAAGGACACCCTCACATCATGGTTGGCGGCAACACATGATGCATCGGAGACCATCCAGGTGCCAGTGACCGTAGGCAAGACTGCTCTGCAGTTTGTAGCATGTTACATGCCACCCGCTCAAACTCAGGTACCTCACACAGCTATCCTGCAAACACTGAAGGGGATAAATGTATCTCCAAACACCATCCTACTGGGTGATTCCAACTATCCACATATAGACTGGGATCACTAATCATGCCACAACACTCTAACACAAAGGTTCCAAGAGTTCATACACTGAAATGCCATGGAACAACTGGTCCCAATCCCTCAAGTGGAGGCAACATACTAGAACACATCATCACGAACATGGGGTCACACTGTTCAACACCAGACGTATACCCATCATTGGTGAGATCAGATCATGGACTACTCTCAGTGGGAGTCCACATCCCACCCACACCCCAGATGGGAAAAGAAACGGTGAAGACCTTCTCAAATGCCGACTTCACATTTCTGAGGACTGGTGTGGTCTCTTTCAAGGCCCCCAGGCCAGCGGACACCATTACCCAAGCCACTGTATCACTTAGAAATGCCTTCTACCAGCACCTCCAGGACTGCATGGTTCAGGCAATCCCAAGAAATAATGACTCTTTGTACCACAGGCAAGCATCCAGTCTGGTGGACCCTAGCCATAAACAAGCTGTACAACACAAGGAAGGAGCTACTACGAGATAGAGCGTAATCCGTGGGGAAGACACCCCTGCTCATTGTGAGTAAAACACTGGGTTCCCCATACAATCATCCGAGGCATGTTTTGAGAGTAAACCCACTCAGGACTCAGGGACAATCATGAGGCCTTTTTACCTATGTTTGAAACCTGGGAGGAAACTCCCAGATATGCTCAGACTTAGTTCAGAATGATGTTGATATCACTGCACCTACAGACATTGGCAACATACTGGCTGACAGGTTCAGTGCAGATTTCTCCCCCAACTGGGGGTATGTACACCAGAGGATTGTAGCCCCCCAAACATCTCCACTGCTGGGGTGGGAACTGCTCAATCCAAGGCAGAAAACACTTTATCCATGGGACCAGATGGTGTCCCCAGTTGTGTGCTCCATGAACTCAATGAGTAATTACACCCGCAGTTAGGGCAGCTGTTTAATCTTAGCCTCATCTCAGGATATGTTCCCAAGGAGTGGCATACAGCAATGGTGGACCCACTTCACAAAGGAGGTGCCACCACCAACCCCAGAAACTACCATCCCATCAGCTTGACAAGCCTGTTCTGCTAAGCTATGGAGAGGATCATAATGGGAATTCTAAATGAAGACATGGGGGACTTGCAGACATTGGATCCAATCCAGTTTGGCTTTGTCAAGGGCAGATCATGCCTTTTAAACTTGGTTGACTTTTCAAAACACTCACCCAGGCCATTGACGTGGGCAAGGCAGTCCACACAGCCTACCTTGACCTGGCAAAGGCTTTCAACACAATACCCCACTCAGGTATCATTGAAAACATCACCAGCTTAATTGTGAACCCATACATCACAGCATGGGTTGCAAACTGCCTAAGTGACGGAACACACAGGGTCAAAGTTGCTGGTGCCAGTTCACACTCCAGAGCTGTCACAAGTGGTGTCCCACAGGGCTCAGTCCTGGGCCCACATTTGTTCAGTATCTACTTTTCAGAAGCGAGCAAACACAGGAGGATTATGGCTGACAAAGTTTGAAGATGACTGCAAACTGGGAAGCATAGTTGGAAACCCATCTGACACAGACATCCTTCAGAAGGGTCTCATAGACACAGATAACTGGTGCCATGGCCATGGCCTTACATTAAACACTAAACAATGCATAGCCATACCCTTCAGGAAGAACAAGGTTACCACTACTTCCCATCTAGGTGGCAATCCTCTAAGCACAACGTAGGTTATCAGGGACCTGGGCACCCAGGTTGACAGTGACCTTTTGTTTGACACTCACATTGCCAGGGTAGTTTGGAAGGCCTTCTACATTGGCCACCTCATCATGCAGTGATTCACATCTAGATCAAGGGAGGTCATTGTTCCCCTGTACTCATCACTCATCAGACCAATGATTGCATACAGTGCCCCATTCAGATTGGATGGGCCCACAAATTCCTCGACAGGAGGTGAAAGGGTCTCAAACATATTTCTTATGCTGCCCGACTGAAGGAATTCCAGCTGTATTCAGTCGCTTACTGTCTGCTCAGAGGTGACCTGTGCCTGACATACAAGGCTATGTCCAACCCAGAATTAATGAACATGCTTCACCTCAAGACCTCTACATCCATCAGAACTACAAGGGCAGGAGACCTAAACCTCAACACAGATATTAATAGGATGTGCTGGAGGGACAGATTCATCACCCAGAGAGTCCATATGCTGTGGAACAACATCCTGGTACATGTGAGGCTGAGCACCTCACTGGCTTTGTTCAAGTGAGATCTTGACCAATGGATGGGAGATTGCAGGTATACCCCAGGGATAACCTCAGTATCACTGCTTGACAGAGGCACAGCAAAATAATGGGCATATTATCCATCAACTTGCAGGGGTGGCAGAAGCCACAAAACTCTGGGCTAGGCTTATTAATGCCCTAGGGCAGATAGCCTAGTATGAACCTATGAACCTATGGACATAGGCCTGGGGCAGTTCCTGCTATTAGGACAGTGGTCTGCAGCAGGCTATATAGTAGTAGTCGGTTTTAGCCATTGGTTTTGACCATGGCTATTCCATGTTGCTTCTTGTTGTGGTACAAACATGGGTGTGTGGTTATCCATGCTATTTATTGCTAGTCACCCTCATTTTGTATCTTGTTCCATGTTTTGCACATGTACATCACTGTATGACGTGCAGCTGTTTCCGCAGGGTCATATGCGTGGATATGGATGTTAGTTGGGGTCCTCAGGTGTGCATATTGTACATGATATTACATTACTTAACACATGGCATTCATGCCTCAGGTGGTGCTGCAGGGCCACCTCTGTCGGATGCACATACTACACTCCCTGTACGTTTGGAAGCAGGTTGTGTCATGTTAGGCATCCCTGTTACTGTATGAGTGAGTCAGAGCGGGTATCAGTCCCAGTGTTCCTACTGACCAAGCGTATGTGCTATGCGTTGCCTCTTTGCCAAGGCCAGGGCATACTGGGCACACCTCCTTCTGCCTACTGGGACAAGGTCAGGTTGTTCCTCCTCCGAGTCACCCCCTGCCTGTGGTGGCCTTGGCAATGGTGGGGATGTTTGGCCCAGCCCTGTGCTGGCCCTGCTGCAACTGTTTCCAGGATCATATTATGTAGCATAGCACATATCATGATCATTTGGGTACATGTAGTTGGTGTGTACTGCAAAGCTCCACCAGATGTGTCCAGACACCGGAACCGTGACTTGAGCAGCCCAAACACACGCTCTATGATATTACGTGTTTGTGCGTGTGCCTCATTATGGCATTCCTGTTCAGGTGTGTGTGCATTTCTGATGGGTGTCATCAGCCACGGCTCAAGTGCATAACCTGCATCCCCCACTAGGTGTCCATGTGGGAAGTCCCCATTGGCAAATGATTGGTACAGCTGCATCAGATGCCTGATGTGGGAATCGTGGTAGCTCCCAGGGCAGCCAGCACACACATTCATTATTATGCCCTGGGCATCACACACGACCTGGCAGTTGATGGAGGGGTATCCCTTGCGGTTAATGTAGGCTCTACCCCGCTCACCGCTGGTGCTTTGATGCGTATGTGCGTGCAGTCTATTGCACCCAGCACCTCAGGGTATCCCGCTATTTGCTGGAAGAGACGCATATTGCTGGCCACAACCTCACGGTCATTAGGGACATATATATGATCACTGACATGTGGTGACATGGCATCCAGGAACTGGTGCAGTACCCTGGAGGCTGATGCATGTGATATCCCCATCATATCGCCAGTTGGTCTCTGGAAGGTACCTGTTGCTAGTATTCTTAGGCCAACACATACCTTGGTTTCCACTGGGATGGGTTCCCCTCTGTTGGTTCTGTGTGTGAGGCGTGGCCTGCAGAGCTCAACAATCTTCTGCAGGAGCTCTCTGTCCACTCTATAGCGCTCTACTATCTCCAGCTCATGTAACCCATGGTAAGTGACCCTGGGCCTGTATACTCTTCTCCTTCTCCTCACTCTGGGTTGTCTGTCAGCATCTGCATTGTCACCACCCTCAGCAATTCGCCTATGCCTGACTATAATAGCTATGGCAGCCCCTAGCATTTCTGCTCTGAGTTCAGCTTTTTTTCAGTTTTCAATTCTGATAGCTTAGTTTCTGGCAGTATCTGTTGTGAGAAACAGCCTGCACTGCTCCTTGCAGTGTTTTAAGTGCTGGGTTGGGCTTCTAGTCTGCCTGTGTAATTGCCTGCTTCTAATTGTTTCCACCAATTAATTCCAGTAGTATCCTCTGGCAGTTTACCTGGATTTTTGTTGTTTCCTGTTTCCTCTCTGTTTCCTGAGGGGGAGCAATCTGCACACCAGCTTAAACACGCTCATAGTCACTTAAACGCGCGCACACATCCTTACACGGTGTTACACGCGTGCACACATCCTTACACGGTGTTAGCCTTACACACGTGCACGCCCGCGCAAACCATTGCAAACAGTTTGCAACACGCTCCCACATGTTGAACCTGCCTTACACGCGCGCACACGCGCGCATGCACGTATATCAAGAAACTTTGAGTGTAGGGATAGCGTACACCCTCAATTTCTTGACTTTCCTAGTGTTCTGTTGGGACACACCTCCCTCCCTGATGTCTGTCTGTCATCTGTTACCTTACATTGCCCTCCAATCTGGTACATTTATTACTATCCTTCCCCCCCGTGATGTCACCTACCTCTTACTCTGTTCCTCCCCCTTCTCTAACTCTTACACTACTCAGAAAGTGCTCATTACCTATGTGGCAGTGTGATTCAGTATTGTAACCCTCATTTACATAGGATTGCCTAGTAATGCTTAGTTACATGTCTTACACGGAGCTTCCCCCCCTTGACAACCACTGAACGGAGGCCATATTGTTTTTGGTCTGCAAGTCCCTCCATTGACATTCAATGTAATACATGTATCCCACAATTGTGGGCTTATAAGCTTCGGTTTTCAGTTTTAGGTAGCGCACGCCGTTTGCGCGCGTGTGCGCTGCAGTTAAACACAAAAATCCCGTGGAAAAAAAAGT
This sequence comes from Protopterus annectens, assembly GCF_019279795.1. Lineage (NCBI taxonomy): Eukaryota > Metazoa > Chordata > Ceratodontiformes > Protopteridae > Protopterus > Protopterus annectens. The sequence goes on along the minus strand of NC_056742.1, from coordinate 431,068,338 downwards.
TATATAACTTATTTTTGCAACAGTTTTCATGCCAATGGCCACATATTTGGCCATTGGCATGCTTAATGAAACATATGCACCCTTTATTTGGAGCTGACATAGCTCCGTTTTTAATTTTGCAGAAATGTACTCAGTTGTCAGCTGAGTACATTTCTGCAACTTACGTCCGTTACACGGACTGGTTTTAACCGTGGATCGCTCAAATACCTCATTTGCATATCTTGGAGCTGCAAATGAGGTATTGAGCATTTCCACGCCCAGTCCGTGTAAGAGACGTGTTAGCTGTCTCTTACACGGAGATTTGGGCTGTTCCTGAATCAGGAGGCTTACATGGAGGCTTACACTGCTCTTGAACTCCGTGTAAGCCTTCCTGAATCTGGCCCACAGTGTTTGCAGGATTCAAACACTTACCTACCTATGTTATAATACTAGAGAAATACACATCAACACGATGTGCTACATGCTTTATTGGGTGTTTGGCTTTCTCCTGCTATATTTGTAGGATGCTGACATCAGCACACTTTCCAAAGAGGAATGTACCTCTTTTGATGTGTTTTCCCAGTCTCCAAAAAGAGCACTCCTCTCAAAGGTAATCACACACATACACACTTTACTGGGTGTTTGGCTTTCTCCTGCTATATTTGTAGGATGCTGACATCAGCACACTTTCCAAAGAGGAATGTACCTCTTTTGATGTGTTTTCCCAGTCTCCAAAAAGAGCACTCCTCTCAAAGGTAATCACACACCCACCACCACCACCACCACCACATACACAGTCAGCAATTGCAAGATTCAAACCCCTACCTAGGGTATGTTATGATACTAAAAAAATACACTTTAACACAATGCGCTATATGCTTGACTGGGCATTTTCTTTTCTCCTGCTATATTTGTAGGATGCTGACATCAGCACACTTTCCAAAGAGGAATGTACCTCTTTTGATGTGTTTTCCCAGTCTCCAAAAAGAGCATGCTTCTCAAAGGTAATCATACAGAGTCAACAATTGTAGGATTCAAACCCCTACCTAGCTATGTTATGATAGTAGAGAAATACACATTATCACAACACGCTACATGCATTACTGGGTGTTGTGTTTTCTCCTGCTTTATTTGTAGGATGCTGACATCAGCACACTTTCCAAAGAGGAATGTACCTCTTTTGATGTGTTTTTCCAGTCTCCAAAAAGAGAACGCCTCTCAAAGGCAATCACACACATACACCCCCCCCCCACATACCCAGTCAGCAATTGCAGGATTCAAACCTCTAACTTGTTATGTTATGATACCAGAGAGATACGCATCAACACAACATGCTATGCACTTTACTGGGTGTTTTGTTTTCTCCTGCTATATTTGTAGGATGCTGACATCAGCACACTTTCCAAAGAGGAATGTACCTCTTTTGATGTGTTGTCCCAGTCACCAAAAAGAGCACTGCTCTCAAATAATCACACACATGCCCCAACATACAGTCAGCACTTGGAGAATTCAAACCTCTACCTAGTTATGTTATGACACTAGAAAGATATGCATTAACACGACATGCTACATGCTTCACTAGGTGCTGTGTTTTCTCCTGCTATATTTGCAGTATGCTGACATCAGCACACTTTCCAAAGAGGAATGTACCTCTTTTGATGTGTTTTCCCAGTCTCCAAAAAGAGCACTCCTCTCAAAGGTAATCACACATCCCCACCCCACAGTCAGCAACTGCAGGATTCAAATTTCTACCTCGTTATGTTATGATACTAGTGAGATACGCATTAACATGACACACTATATGCTTTATTGAGTGTTTTGCTTTCTCCTGCTGTATTTGTAGGATGCTGACATCAGCACACTTTCCAAAGAGGAATGTACCTCTTTTGATGTGTTTTTCCAGTCTCCAAAAAGGGCTCTCGTCTCAAATTAACACACACATACACCCCCCCCACACACACACACACAGTTAGCAATTGCGGTTTTGAACCACTACTTACCTATGTTATGATAGTACAGAGATACGCATCAACACGATGTACTACATGCTTTATTGGGTGGCTTTGATTATCCTGCTATATTTGTAGGATGCTGACATCATCAGACTTTCCAAAGAGGATTGTACTTCTTTTAATGTGTTTTCCCAGTCTCCAAAAAGAGCACACCTCTCAAAGGAAACACACACATACATACCCCCCCACACACAGTCAGCAATTGCAGGTTTTAAAACCCTATCTAACTATGTTATGATACTAGAGAAATGTAGGCTTCGAATCCTTACCTAACTATGTTATGATACTAGAAAAATACACATTAACATGACGTGCTATATGCTTTAGTGGGTGGCTTCCTTTGTCCTGCTATATTTGTAGGATGCTGACATCCTCACACTGGACATGGTAATGTGTGTACACTTTGTTTTATGCAATCCCAGGAATGAACCATGTGAGTCAGCAGGTGTTAACAGCTTGTACAGGACCCCACAATTCTTAGCTTGTGTGATCTATCTGTGGACAAATTGCCATTCCTTCATATGACAACACATATTTATGCACAGATTGTTGATTTTGTGGATATGACGTGTCTGGGATGTTGATAAAGGGCTATTCAAAGCCTATGTGGGACATGTGTAGCTCCGTTCAGTGATGTATGTCCTGGGTGGCTGCCTTGCTAACAGTCTAGCATGTTTGGAAACCATGATCTGCCCATGAACATACCACAGTTGGTAGGGTTGTGTGTTTGTCAACTTCCAATAGCTCTGTTTATGACTTCAATCATGATGGACTCCATGGCCTTGCAGATCAGACTTCATAGGCTTATTGAACTATACTTCCCATGGTGTGTTGTGCACCAACACTTGTGGGGAGTGCCATATGTTGCTGTAACACATTCAACAGTTTCAGATCCTGTGGTGAGGGTGAGTCTCAACAGACTGTTCAGGTGCAGGGTCTATTTGTTCTGTAGTTCACTCATGACACATATAGGGAAACAATGTAATCCAATTGTTGCCATGCTTTTGGCTTTGGGGGGAGCTGTTTACCCATTCTACATGTGATATCTCCTGGTATGATGATGGGGCCTTTCGTCAGTGGGAGGTGGGTATGTATATATGGGCCTGTCTGACAGGATGTCGGCATTGTCAGTCAGGTACAGTTGGCCCTGACTCAGGACATATATGAGTGTACATTGCTATTTATGACATAGCTGAAGGAGGTGTCATGTTTCAGTCTGGACTCCTTCGCAGCTACTCTTTACAAAACACCGATGAACCTGAGCACTAAACCCTGTTATACTCTTTTACACACTTAACACCCTATTGATCCTTTGTGATCAGTCAACAGAGTATGTCATCATAATATCCTGGCATGTCCAGTGGTCGGTTCCGTGTGTACTCTCCAGTCCAGCTGGTGAATATTGGAATTTTGACACAATGTCACAACTGCCTTATGTACACCGACAACCCTTTCCTCCTCCCAACAAACTCAGATATATGTGAGAGATGCAACTATATAGACATACAGGAGGCTGAGCTCTCTTGACCCATGACTGGCAGAGTCTATCAGGTGGTGAAGGTAACCACACATACAACAAATCCAGTCTCACATAGACCTATAACGACAGCAATCAAACTACATTATCACACATAAACTTACTCGAAGGCTCTAAATAAACTCTGCCTAAGCAGCAGAGACCTCCAAAGCAGACACACAAACAACTGCTACCCCACTACAATACCCACATATCACATATTTCACAAAGTCTGTGTGCCACACTGTCACGGCCCTTAGGGCTACACAACACACCTAATACACTTGTAATAGGTGACACTTATTGTCAGACACACTAACATCCCACTCACTAGGCCGAAGAAGGGGATGGTCACTTTGAGCTGTCTGTCAGATGCCAGGATCCACCACATAACACATGCACTCAGGTCACTCCAAAGCAGGTATAGAAATGGCTTCATCATTGTCCATGCTGGTGCGAATAACCTCAGACGTTCCTCACTGGACCACATGACATGATACATAGAGGAACTCTCTGATCATGTAGCCCAGACCAGTATGACCCTGACCTTGTATAGCATGCTACACTTACCAAGAATGATGTCACAGTATACAGACAAAATGATCACTTTTAACAGTTGGCTAACATATTGGTGTCATTCAAAGGGGATCCAGTGTCTGTCAGCCTGGGGTGACATGCTCGACATGCCATGTAGCTTTGCTATGGACAGCTTGCACCTGTCACCCTTGGACTTTTGAATATTGGCTAAGGCTCTTGCCACCCCCATAGTGCCTTTTTTAAGTGAGACTCAAAAGACAAACCCACCTCCACAGACAGTACAGGGTAGAAGAAACTAAGGGTAATGCTGCTCAACACTAGATGTGTTACCCTCAAAATGCGCCCACTCAGAACTCTCCTCAGTATGGAGAATATCGATATCTGTGCAGTAACAGACACCTGGTTTAGGCTCCCAAATGCACACAAGCACTACCAGGTTATACTTCATACCATGCTTTCTGACCACAAGACTCAGAACGGCCAACACAAATAGGGGGAGTATCCATATACATCATAGATACACACACCTCCAGGTTAGAAGCACTGCACAAAGCATTGCAGACCATACACGTGCAACTAACAGTGGGCAAAACTGACTTAAAGTTCGTAGCCTGCTACAGACCACCCTCCCAAACTCAGGAACCACACTCAGCTTTCCTGGGAACACTGGAGAATATGAAGGTTGCCCCAAACACCATTATATCGGGTGACTTCAAATACCCAAACATTAACTGGGGATACTACTGAAGCCCCAACAACCTCACTCAACAGTTGCTACTATTTGTAAACTCAAACTCAAATACAAGAGGGGAAAACATATTGGACCTGATCATCACCAACATGTGGACTCTATGTTCCACACCAGAGGTATACCCCACATTGTTAAGGTCAGACCATACATTTATCTCACTGAACATCCATATCCTGTCCCCACACCCATCGTAGGTAATGTTGGTGAACTTCTCAAATGCAAACGTCACACTTCTCCAAACTAAGGTGGTATCCTTCAAAGACCCTGGGACAGTGGTAAATATGGCTCAGACCGCTGAATCCTTTAAAAATGCATTCTATGGACACCTAATGGACTGCATGGATCATGCTATCCCAAATAACAACAAGACACACTCCTCCAATGGCAGGGGACCTGTCTGGTGGACCCCGGCCATTAATAAGCTATACAACGAAAGGAGGAGGCTACTACATGACAGAGCACAATCACAGACAGGGAAGGCATCTGTAATCTGTACTAGCAGAAAGCTACAATCACTCATGTATTCATCTAAGGCTCACTTCTAACGGACTATTGCACCAGACACTTAGGACAATCACACGGCCTTCTTTAGTTATGTCAGGAACCTGGGTGGACACTCACTGATATGCTGTGAGTTACTGCATACTGACTAAACATACCCTGATCCCACAGACATTGCCAACATCCTGTCAAACAGGTTCAGTGCAGATGTCTCCCCCCCCATCCCCCCCTAAGGAGCAACTGGCCATCCCAACAGAGTGTAACCTCCCTGACATCACAAATGAACAGGTGAGTGCTGCCCTCCCAAAGCAGACAACACAGCATAAATGGGACCAGATGGTGTCCGGCCTGCATCTTACACAAGCTTCATGATGAAGATAACCCTCACATTAAGTCACTGTTCAGTATCAGAGTTACTACAGGATATGTACCCAAGGAATAGCGTACAGCGACAGTGGTCCCACTCCACAGAGATGGTGCTACAATGGACCCCAGACAATATCGCCCTATAAGCCTAACTAGCCTGTTCTGCAAAGCTATGGAGCGTATTGTCATGGAACTCATACACATAGACATCAGGAACCTACAGACACTGGGTCCTACACATTTCAGCTTTGTTGTGGGCAGATCTTGCCTCTTGAACCTGTTTGTATTCTTTAAACAGTTACCAGGTCCACAGACGTAGGGAAGTTGTCCACACAGCCTACCTGGACCTTGCAAAACCCTTCAACACAATACCCCATTCGGCCATTATACATAGGCTCACCAGCGTCAATATCGACACATATCCCACAGGATGGATTGCTAACTGGATCATGGATAGCACCTACATGGTCAGTATTGCAGGTACCATGTCTGACTATATACCAGTTACACGTGGCATCCCAGAAGACTCAGTCCTGGGACCTCTCTTGTTCAGTATATATTTCTCTGATGTACAGGCTAACACAGGAGGAATATAGCTGACCATGTTCGCAGATGACTGCAAACTGGGTGCCATAATCAACTCTCGAGCTGACGCATGCATACTCAAACAGGGTCTCACAGAGATGGATAACTGGTGCCAGAGCCATGGCCTACAGCTAAATGCCATTAGATGCATAGTCATCCCCTTTGGGAGTAACAACATGACCACACATTACCACATAGGTGGTAATCCATTATGTACGGTAGGAGTTGTTAGGGGTTTGGGGACACAACTTGTTCATACTCTCACCTTTGACAATCACGTTGCCAATGTGGTTAAACAGACCTTCTTTATAGCCCACCTTATCCCATATGGTTTCACATCTAGATCAAGTGAGGTCATTGTGCCCCTATACTCATCACGACCATGCTTGGTTACAATGACCCATTTGGGATGTACCTTACCTGACACCTGCAGCAACTGTAATGGCCACAAAAGTTCCTCAACAAGCCGATCTAGGGACTCACACAGATGCCCTGCACAGTTCGGATACAGTAACTCCAGCTCTACTCAGTTGCTTACCGCCTACTCGGATGTGATGTGTGCCTGTTGTTTAAGGAAATGTCCAACCCAGAATTAATGGACATGCTCCACCTCAGGATGTCTGAATCCCTTGGAGATACACACTCCAGTGATATAAACCTCAGCACAGATGTTAATAGGACATGCTGGAGGGACAGATTCTTATCCCAGAGGCTCCACTCACTCCGGAATGTAATCCCGGTTTGGCATAGGCAGAGCCACCCACTGACCATCTACAGGAGACATCTTGAGAAGTGGATGGGTGATCGTATGTTTACCCCTGGGATATCTTTTGTGTCCTTGCTAGACAGAGGCACAATAGACTAAATGAAAATGGGCTATCTTGTGTGACCTACTATTCACAGGCACAGTGTACTAATCTGACAGTGTTGCGAAAGCCAAACACACTCTGGCTAGGCTTGTACATGCCCTAGGGCAGATAGCCTAGTATCAACCTTTGAACCTATGATACTGTTCGGGATGCACAATGTTTTTTGATGATACTGATTGCAGGTTTTTATCGTCTTTGCTTTCCCACTTTCTATGAACAACTTAGGTATCTGCAGAACATATTTGATTATGACAGGGTTCCACTATATTATATATATGTCTGTTGTCATATAACTGTGTGCACAAGGCGGATTGCTGAATAGTGAGAGGTTCCTGGGTTAACACATGCTACTGCCGGATATGTGTGGCCCACTGCTGTACTCAGACATGGCCTAAGTGTGTGAGCATGCCCAGTTCGGCCTTCCAGTGTTTTGTTACCTGACATTTGTCTCATTTATTCAAGTGTGTGAGCATGTCCAGTGTGACATTTCTGTATGTTGCTGTCTGAGGTCCACTACATTTGTTGATGTGTGTGAACATGACCAATATTAACATTTATACAGTGTGTGTCGAAAGTCAGGTTCTATTCTTACTACAGGACTCACCTTTGTGTCATAACTCGACAGGGATTATGCTGTGCCTGCAGGGTTTCCATGAGATACTTTGCATAGACTTATCAACATTTCTTCATACAGGCTGACCACTGCAACACTGTCATGGTTTAATGGTTCATTACTATGACTATAGTGCACAATATCCTGGGTTTGAGGCCCATCACTGCTTTATATTTTCATACTGAGTAGACCAGACTGCTTAAGGGCCAGTAGAGCATATATGAGCATGTTGGATTTTGTTCAGCTATGCCCTACTTAGACCAAGCTTGTCCGACATTGCTCAATATTAACCAACATTGCTGGACGTTGCCCAGTATTACTCAACATTGACCACAGTTGTGCTAGTTGGCGTATGCAATTTTGTTTACATATACTACATGGTGGTAAATGCTGTTTAGCACTGATTTATATTGCTTAACACATGGCAATCATGCCTCAAGTGGTGCTGCAGGGCTGCCTATGTCGGATGCACATACTACACTCCCTATACATGTTTGAAAACAGGTAGTGTCAAGTTAAGCATCCCTTTTACTATATGTGCGAGTCAGAGAGAGGTATCATTTCCAGACTTCCTACTGAGCCAGTGTATGTGCTATGTGTTGCCTCTTTGCCAAGGCCAAAGCATATTGGACACACCTCCTTCTGCCTACTGGGGCAGGCTCAGGTTGTTCCTCCTCCTCTGAGTCAAGCTCTGCCTGTGATGGCCTTGGCAATGGTGGGGGGCTGTTTGGCCCGGGCCTATGCTGGTCCTGCTGCAGCTGTTTTCGCAGGATCATATTATGTAGCATAGCACATACCATGACAATTTGGGTACATGTAGTTGGCGAGTACTGCAAGGCTCCACCAGATGTGTCCAGGCACCGGAACCGTGACTTGAGCAGGCCAAACACACGCTCGATTACATTTCGTGTTTGTGAGTGTGCCTCATTATGGCATTCCTGTTCAGTTGTGTGTGCATTTCTGATGGGTGCCATCAGCCACGGCTCCAGTGCATAGCCAGCAACCCCCACTAGGTGACCATGTGGGATGACCCCATTGGCAAATGTCTGGTACAGCTGCATCAGATGCCAGATATGGGAATCATGGTAGCTTCCAGGGCAGCCAGCACACACATTCAGTATTATGCCCTGGGCATCACACATGACCTGGCGGTTGATGGAGGGGAAGCCCTTGCAGTTGTAGTAGACCCTACCCTGCTCACCGGCTTCTGCTTTGATGTGTATGTACGTGCAGTCTATTGCACCCACTACCTCAGGGTATTCCGCTTTTTGCTGGAAGAGATGCATATTGCTGGCCAATACCTCACGGGAATTGGGTAAATATACATGATCACCGACATGTGCTGACATGGCATCCAGGAACTGGTGCAGTAGCCTGGATGCTGATGCCTGTGATATCCCCATCATATCGCCAGTTGGTCTGTGGAAGGTACCTGTTGCTAATATTCTTAGGCCAACACATACCTTGGTTTCCACTGGGATGGGTCCCCCTCTGTTGGTTCTGTGTGTGAGGCGTGGCCTGCACAGCTCAACAATTTTCTGCAAGAGGTCTCTGTGCACTCTATAACGCTCCACTATCTACAGCTCATGTAGTCCCTGGTAGGTTACCCTGGGCCTGTACACTCTTCTCTGTCTCCTCACTGTGGGTTGTCTAGCAGCATTTGCATTGTCACCACTCTCAGCATGTTGCATATGTCGCCTTATAACAGCAATGACAGCCCCTAACATTTCTTTGTCTCAGTAAAGCTTTTTCAGTTTTCTCTTCTATTAGCTTACTGCAGTGTTGCAGTGTCTCTTGAGAGAAACATAATGGACTGTTGTTTGCAGAGTTTTAAGTGTTGGGCTGGGCTGGGCTAGTGACTGCCTGTGTAATTGCCTGATTGTGATTGTTTTCACCTGCTAGCTCTGCTAGTACTCCCTGGTAACTTCCTACTATTTGTTGTGCTTCCTTTTTCCTTTCTGTTTCCTCGGGGGGGCAGCGCCATGCACACAAGCGCAAACACACGCACAGCAACTCACACGTGCGCATACATGCTTACACAGACTTAAACTTGCTTATTCTTGTTAAAACGTGCACACACACACCGGCGCAAATGCGCTTACAACTATTTCAACATCCTTATACATGCTTACTCCGGCTTGAACACGCGCACACATGCTTACACGTGTGCACACAGTCTTACTCGGGTTTACAGACGCACACACGTGCGCATACATGCTCAGCAAGAAACTTTAGTGTTATCTACGGCATACACCTTTGATTTCTTGCCTTTACCTAGCCTACCTGTTGACACACCTCTTTCAGTGATGTGTAAATGACAGCTGACACATGCCACTCTGCTCCAATGAGCTTCACTTCTTTCATACATACCTCCCTCGTGATGTCACCTATCTTCTACTCTGTTACTCCCCTTATCCTACTCCTACACTCCACTGACTGTGCTCATTTGCTATGTAAACTTGCGATTCACTATCCTAACCCTCATTTGCATAGGATTGCCTACTAATGCTTGGTTACATGTCTTAGACTGAGCTTCCCCCCTTAGCAACATCTACTCGGTGGCCATGTTGTTTTCAGCCTGCCATTCCCTTGCATTGTAAATTCATATTAGCAATAAAATCCACATTTGTGGATCTTAATTATTGATTTTCTGGTTTTTAGGGTGCAGCGCATTTGCGGGGCACTGCGCTACACTTAAACCCCGGAGATCGGGATAAAAAAAAAAAGTAATTTTATTTTTATTTTGCATCACTGAACGTTGCCAATGGCCGAATTTTTGGCCATTGGCATGCTTTCTCATGTAAATGCATCCTTTTTTTGGAGCTGTCACTGCTCCGTTTTGCTATTTGCATAACTGTACTCAGTTGTCAACTGAGTACATTTCTGAAAATAACACTACTCCTACTTAGACAGGTTCGGGTTTCCTGGATCACAAATTTACCTCATTTGCATAGCTTTCACCTGCAATTGAGGTAATTTACATATCCAAGCCCTGTCCATGTATGACTCATTTTGAGAGCTCTGTTGCACGCTCCTACCAGCTGTTCCTGGATCGCTCGGCAGACATGTTGGCTGCATGGAGTCTTACTCTACTCTTAGACTCCATGCAAGCCTTCGTGAATCTGGCCCAAAGTGATATGTGGAGGGGTAATAACTTTTTTATATATAAAGAGTGATACAGAGGATATAATTAGAGACCCATTACTCAGGAGAACCTTTATTATAAAACATCTGAGATCTTTAAAAAAAGTTTAGAAAAAAAAGAAGAATATAGAATATAGCAATATATGCTGCAAAGGGTAAAGAAGGAGCTCAATGTCAATGTTCAATGTCATTAAAGAAACAGTGGATTGTATTTTTCAGGAAAGAGTAGATAGTAAGCTGTGTGGTATGTAATGACAAAAGCATTCAGCAGTATAGGTCATGAAGCTTTATGGAATATTTTGGAAGCATATAGTCTGGGAAAATACTCAGCAGAGGTGATGATTGGGAAATGTACCCTTTTGCTCAGTGTAGAGTGATCTCAGAGTTGGTATATATAATAGGCAGGAGGTGTGGGGAGCACAGCCCTCCAAATAGGAGGTGCAGGATGGCTTGCCCCCTGCAAAATCTTAAGAAAGTGTTTTTTCTTTTTTTTTTTTTCTTTTTTTGTAGCAGCTGTTTTTTCAGTGATGTAAACTTTGGGACTGTGATGGTTTGGTGATGTCTGGTTTCAGTGTCCTCGTCTCACTACTGTGATTTTTGGTAAAATAAAAATTTGGTGATCCAATGTAGACCCATATAACTATATATATATATATATATATATATATATATATATATATATATATATATATATATATGTGTGTGTGTGTGTGTGTATATATATATATATATATATATATATATATATATATATATATATATTTATGTATATATATATATATATATATATATATATATATATATATATATATATATATATATATACTTATATAGGATTGTAGGATTATAGGAAGTTACTAGGCTGCCCTTATAACCCTAGCCAAGAGTTTAGACAAGTCATCACCCGATGCCGCTGTACAGCAGGGACACAGGTGGAATCCTGGGATGTATTTTCTGTTTCCCATTCAGTTATCCGGGTTGCGCTTAAAAATGGGTAAAGAGGTACTCTGCTTGACATGGAGAGGGAGTGTATTCCACAGATGAGGGAGTCTCTCACACGCAAATTTTTCTCACCAAGTCCTAGGTCAAGTGCACAGGTTACTTGAGTGACGCTTGACTTGTGGATATGCAGCAGTCTCATCAAGGTGGGGTTCAAGATCACCTTGTATGCATGACAGAGGTCACATCTGAGGAGTCTGTATGAAACTGAATAGAGGGATAGGATTTTAGCCTATCTTTGCATGGTAGACTGTTTTTTTTCATACATCTGCGGTGGTGGTGCTGCGGTAGCATTGTCAATTCACAGTAAGACGTTGTCCTGTTCGATTCTCAGCTAGAGCATCTTCTGTGTGGAGACATGCATGAATGGGCATATCTTCATTGAAGGTTGTGCGTCAGGGCTGGAAACTTGGCATGTAAAAATCTACTGCCAATCATTAGCGGACCGGAGTTCCACTGTGGCGATCCCTAACCAGGAAAAGCCAAAAGACACAACAACAACATCTTTATTAAATTTACACATACGACAAAGCCAATCTTACATTTATATAAATGAAAAACCTACAAAATGATATCACTTTAGTTGCAAACAGTACTCAGAGGTGATCTCTGCCTAACATACAAAGCTATGTCCAACCCAGAGCTGTTGGACATGCTCCACTTAAAGAAATCCCAATCCCTCTGAGCTACACGGTCTAGGCACCTAAACCTTGTCACCAAAATAAACAGAACATGTCAGAGGGATAGATTCCTGTCCCAGAGACTTCCCATACTCTGGAATAAACTACCTGTCTATATCAAACAAAACTCCTCATTAGCACTCTTCAAGAAAAATCTTGATGATTGGATGGGAAATAGGAAATTCACCCCGGGGATCACCTCTGTGGCTCTGCTCGACAGTGGCACAGGAAAATAATTTTCTTGGGTGGCAAAAGCCAGGGTACCTTTTTGGCTGGGCTTGTATAGGCCCCAGGGAAGATAGCCTAGTACCTACCTATGAACCTATGAACCTAAGACACCATTGAAACAATTGTAGTTGCAAACATTATACATCACTTATAAACCATCCAGTCATTGTCAGCTAAGTATTATAAAGCTCATTCAAATCCTGCCTCTTAAACCTCATTCCTGCTCTGCAGATATTGTTCCCACAATTCCCATTTTTTCCTATGTTGTTTACTCTTTCCCTTTTCTAAAGATCCCAATTCCAGTTGTTTTATCTCTGTTACTATATTCACTACTTCTAGTAAAGTTGGTCTAGACTTTGATTTCCATTTTCTAGTAATTGCATTTTTGGCAGCCACCATAATTAGATTCAGCTAGGGTTTAATATGTCAAGGCTATTCCGACTCTGTGGCATAACTCAAAAAAATCATCTCCCCTGTCCAGTGGCAGCTGTTGACTTCAAATCAGAGGAGGACTGCAGGAGATAGCTGAATGGGTGGGCCAACAGGAAAGGGTGTGGCCAACTAGAAATGGGTGGAGCTATGGTACAGTGGGATCAATGCTGGCCATGCTTAGCAATTTACATGAAATAAATGCTCAGTCACTATGGTGCATGCTGAATACTCTACACAGCACATTGTTACATGTATATAAAGGTAGTCCAATCAAGACAAAATGAAGTAGGGAAGAAAAATAAAATATTTCAATGCATTGTCTACATGACAGCTAACTTAATATCTAGATGGAAACAGAAAGGTTGTGAGGCATGAAAAAATACATTACTGGAATGTCAGTCAAAATCAAGTATAAAAAAATAAGCAGCACTCAAAGCAAACCACTTATCCTTGCAGTTCTAATTATAATTTATATTCAGCTTTATAAAAGTACCAAGTAACATGCTGAATGTAGCAATCTCTGGGATACCCCCAGTCCCCACTTGTAAAAATGTTTCTTATCCAAAAAAGACCTGCTGTCTGACAATTATCTACTTGTTTCATGGGAAAAACATGATCAAAGTAAAAAAATGAACAGAAAACAGGAAACAAGCTCAAGATTAATTGGTTAAAGGATTACTGCACAGGTTATAGACCACACATGATAGATTGGCATTCTGTTTAGTTTACGGGTAAAGCCTGCAAAGATGACTGCAAGTCTCCAACAAATGCAATGAGCTTCTGAAAATACTGTAATCCTGCCTTGTACTACCACTATAATGCAGCCTGTCATCCAAAAGAAACAAGAAAGCAAGTATTAAGTAAAGCTGCACGGATTACTAGTCTTACAGCAGACATAATTAGGCATACTTACTCTTAATAGAAGTAACCCTACCTCAAATTCTTATAAGTAACAATCCCAGCCACATCAGGAGCCTAGAAATTACTTTTCTGTTTGCATTTGCACCCTGTGTCACTTAAAATGGAACTACATAACTCATACATGAAGCACAGTGTGATCTAGATAATTTTGAAAATGACTGTCATATCCTTTATTACAAATACTGTCATATGCATTTCAGTACCTATGGCTTACATGTTATCTAGTTATGTAAATATTCTCTGCATGGCAACAACAGAAATGCTTTCAGTGCTGATAATTCTTTAACAATATACTTATTAAAGCTTACTCGCATCTTAAAATCTTAGACAAGCTTACCTGATGGTCATTAAAGCATTGCTACTTAAACACAGAGCAACAACAGGCACTGCAACAACATGCATTTTTTGAATAAAAAGAAGCATAAATAAACAGTATAAAAATATGACAGATAACTAGAACATTCTACAAAATCAAGGACAAATGAAAAGCCACTGTACTTGTGTCTATCTTGAATGGGGGAGGATACTCTGCACACTTACACTGCATAACTGCTTCTTGCGTTGCTTGGACACATCCAGAGTCACTACATGGGGGGAGTGGGGTACAACAAGTATGTCACAATTTAAAATGCCTCTAACTGATGGTGATGGCCCTGATATATTTGGTCATACCCCTCAACCTCAGAGCAAGACATCTGGACAAAGCCATAAATAAAAGTGGGACAAAGCAAAACCCAAAAAATAGGGACAAATTTTAAATATTGTTCTTCCAAACTTAGAAAGTTGATAGAATAGTAGGTCTTGCATTAATATGAATTTTCTGAAAGGTATGAAATCGGAAACTCAAATCCAACCCCATGTGCAAAATGGGAAAAGGAGTTGAGGATAGATTTTAGTAGCTCTGTACTTCTAACATATGCATTTCTTTCCTACTATTCTTATCAGATCCCTTCTTCCATTTTTAGAGGGATATGTACGTACCCTTTCCCTTATTCCTGTCCAGTAATTACCTCCTCTCATGCTTCCTTACCTTGCCACCCATATGCACCCTTTCTACGTATCCATTTGTCTTACTTCTGGTCCTTCCATAGAACCCTTTCTACGTATCCATTTGTCTTACTTCTGGTCCTTCCATAGAAGACCTTTTGGACTCTGATATTGTTTACTTTACTTTGTGTCCCTTTGTTATAATGTCCCTTCTGTCACAGAATGCTAACCTTGCCTTGATTGCTTCTCTTAGTTTGCCTGTTTTCTAATTAATTATGTCCTTTACACATTTCTATACCAGCATGCCATATATGATTTGTTCACAATGTGCTTTCTTAACATTCCACATGATTCATTCCAAAGTATTGGATTATGCCCTTTAGTATATTTGCTTTGATAGTCTTTTGTCTTAAAATTTAGATATTTTAATTTACTTCAGTTTGAGTCATGGCTAAAATGGTCCTCAGAGACGCTCACCCAATTAACAAACAAGCAAACAGTAAACAAACACATTAACAAATACACGTGTGCTCTGAATATACAGGAGTGTCAAATAGTAAGTGCATAATTGTGCGAAAAAATCAATTTTAGTCAATGTGAAAGAACATCTAATTGATGTATTTTCTCATGAGTGAAGCACTTATTTCTGTCAGTAGCGAAATGTCTATCATTATTTTCTAACTTCAATCTTATTTGCAACTAATTTGCCAGAAAAACACAATTTTATGAAAAACGGACCAAAAATGTGATGCAAAAATCTGGATATTCTGTGAAAATCTGTAAAGCTGAGACTGAGATATACAACTATGCAATATGTTATGTAAGCATGAAGATAGTGCAACTTAAGAAAAATTCTTTATTTAACTTTTTTGATTCCTCCTTCACTAACCTGCTGCTTATTTAGTTCCACTTCCTTTCCTTCCTTTTCAGTTGAAGCGCTCCATTTTCCACTGAGAATAACCATGCTCCACACGCACACACAGAGACACACACACACACACACACACACACACACACACACACACACACACACACACACACACACATGCAAAAATCATTCCCCGATTCCTTCATTATATATCTTGAACTTGAAATTAATGCAATTAAAAAGAATAATACACCTATACATTTGGTGAAAAATATCAGAATGAAGTTCTATCTACTGTTAACATAATTAAGATATTTCTTTTCTTTTTTATTTCAGTATATAATAAACGTCTAGCAGAGGTTTGCCAATACTAGCATTTCCTTAACCTTTGTAGTTGTAAAAGATAATTATCTGAGAAGTATAGTATTAATCATTACCCAAACTTACATGTACAAAAATATTGACTGCTACTCTTACTAATCAACTTATTTTTCTGTACAGTACTCTTTAACAATTGCTTACAGAAATTAAAAAGCCCAAATATGCAACAATGTCCACAAACAATGCAGGCACTACCTGAACTATAAAAGGAAGCTACTGTCCTGATTCCACCACAATATAACAATATACACATAATTAAGCCAATATAAAGGACACCATACCCAACAGACCAGCCAAAAAACAACCAAGGAAAATCCAGATGCTGAGCCTGCCTGTTATAAAAAAAACAGCTATAACAAATTTCTCTACATCAAAAATAGTAGTGGAGTTTAAATTCACCTTGTCATCAATTCTATACTTTATTAATTGCACAGGCGAGTATAAAAAGAGTTATATTAGGTGAACAAAGAGCTAAACCTACAAAATGACAAGTGTCATTGAGATTGTCACTATTGCAGGAACATTTATTTGCAAACTAAGTGTCCAGCCAAACTAACCTCAGACACAAAACATGTGAAATGTCCCATTTCCATTGTAGATGTGCACAAGGATTCCCGGGACACTGATGTTTTACCTGGTCACAGAATGTCTGCAAAGCTGTCTTCTTAAGTTTCAGACCTACTGATCAGGGACATTCACCACAGCTCTTTGGTTTAGCTTAGGCACAGTCCAATACTTACAACACATGAGCAAAACAGAGCACAGATGATGTTCAGCAGGACATTCTTAAAGTTACAACATTATATATTGAACATGCACCGAAATACACAACCATTTGCTGTCAAGCCTTTACTTACTTTGCAGTGTAAAAGCTTTCCCTTTCAACATTACTATAATAATAATACTGATTCATTCAATTCCTAGTAACGCTGTTAATACAGATCTAGTCAGAGCTACAATACATCCATTCCAGATGCGGGGAAAAAGATAACGTGGGTTTACCGGATTTAGGAGGATATCTGTAAGCCAAATCAGAAGGAATATCCAAATCTTCTACTCCAGCATTCTGCCTGCTTGCCCAAGTTCCCATGGCCAAGTGACACTCTGAAACTGTCTTAGAAATTTCAGTGCAAACCACAAAATTAAAAGTAAATTACAATCCAAATGTTGTAGGCATATTGATATACCTATATAGCATCCAGTGGTCTGCCTAAGAAGCCCTACAACATAACTAATTTCCAGGCAACAGGCTGGTCAAACAAGTTGAAGGTGCACTCACTGCACTGCTCTGTCTGCTGCCTGATCCAAAGTATTGCTACTGACTGCTTCTCACTCTTTTTCCCAGCATGCAAAGAGCAGGAAGAGTACGAGAATCAGTCAGTAGCCATCCAACCATCCACGTCACGTACATGACTGCAGACATGCTAGCCCGATCTCTTTCAACTTTATCCCAGTTACAAGCAGCATAGACTTCTGGGCATCTGAACACTGATGCCTTCCCTTCCTAATCTGGACTGGTTTTGTAGCAGTCCAGATTTACAGAAGCTAGTTTTTTTTTTTTTTTTTTTAAACTGGAACTCACTGAGCACGCATGCTCATACAGTTTGAGTTCTGGGTGAATCACTCGGGCTCGCAGCTAACTGAGCTAACTAAGCAGTATTATTTTATTTATACTACTAAATATTTTATCTTTCTTTTTCTTTCTTTTCACAGCTGGGGGGGGGGGTGCTGCAGCCCTGCAGTCAGATGGCACGATCTGCCCCTGCCCCAGTCAGTCCAATTTGCTCACCCAGTTCTGAACAGATCTGGTTGCTTCCTTTAAGACTGTGAACAGATGTGAAGACAGCCTTATGATTGTGTCTAGTAGATGTGGCCAATTTAGACTTGAAGTTTGCTTTGGAGGATTTCACTAGTGCTCTTATTTGGTTGTTCAGTCTAAGGAGAAATTGCTTCCAATTGGGCACCTGCTCCTTCTTAGTCCTGGACAGCATTTTTCCCCTTTTGCTATAAAGTTTATTTACTGCAGATGCCCAACAGACAGGTTTACTCTTCCTTGCAGAGGATGATTTAGCCCTATCAAGTATTCCTGATTCCATGCATCTATATAAATGCTTGTATAGTGCTTTGATATAATTTTGGATACTGGTGCCAGTTCCTAGAGAAGGGGACAGGGCTGTAAAGCTGTTTATACTATCCTTCAGGAGGCTGTAATCAGCTTTGGAGAAGTTTCTTTTGTTTGAACCTAGCTGGAGGGAGGTCAGGGGAGATGGTAACTTCGAAAGTGACTGCTTTATGGTGGGATCTTACCAGGGATGATGATACTTCAGGGATGCTGCAGTGGTCACTCATGTTGGTTAATACCAAGTCCAAGATATTATCACCACTTGTGGGGGTATTGACTAGCAGTTCCAAAGCATTTGCATTGACAAAATTGAGGAATCTCTAGGCATTTGAGTTCTGGCTTAAGCAGTTCTTCCAGTCTATGTTTGGGTAGTTAAAGTCACCCAGGATCAGAGTAAAGGGTTGAATCTTGATAAACTGGAAGAGTTTCAGATCAGTGGATTGGACATCTTGAGTCAGATTTGGGGGCCTATAGCTAGCTATGATTTGTATAGGGGGCTTGTTAATGGTTAACTGCACCTGGAGTGTCTCCTTCACGTCATACTGTTTGACCAGCCTGGAGGTGTGTATGCCTTTAATATATATTGAAACTCAACATCCTTTGGCTTTACTTCTCACATTTTGAGGTCTGAGCGTATGATAGGATGAGTAATCAGGTAAGACTGGGGTGCTCACAGCAGCTTTGAACCGGGTTTCTGTGACTGCGCAGATGTCAGCATTTTTCAGGGTGAAGAATCCTTGCAATGAGTGCAGTTTCATGTTTAGACTCCTAGCAACATAACCTTTAATTTGTGTTTTGTTGAAATCTTTATGTTGGTAGTTTTGACATCATCACTTTTCCTAAAAAAGGCACTATGGGGCAGGAAAGAGCCTTTTCCAGGAGCCTGAAGCCTATGTGAGACAGATGCAGGCCCTCTCTGACAAAGCATCATGGTCTGTCGATCATATCTTCCTAGGCTGTCAGGTACTGGATCCCCCCTGGAATGACACCAGAAACTAAGCCAGTTGTTAAAGTCAATTGTTGTCTGTTTGTATTGAGGCATCATTCAGGTTGATGGTAAAATGCTGCTTAAGGTTAGGGACATACCAGCCTGGGACATATATTCAGTGAGTTCAGTCATGTCTCTCTTCATATAGTCCAGGGAAGTATGCCTTTAGTTATTCACGCCAACATGGACTATGACAGAGTCATAACAGTACCTGTTGTTGAGAGACTTGAGTGCATATGTGATATGGTGGATTCTGGCCCCTGACAGACAACTAACCGTAACGTTCTCCTTATCCAGCTTGGAGATAGGCACATCTGTGTGTCTCACAATGGAGTTTCCTATGACTATGTTGGGTTTATGGTTAAGCCTTAGTGGCTGTGAGACACAGGTTTGTGAACTATGCAGGGTATGTGGTGTGGCAGGCTACGGAGATCGTGTGTGTTTTTGCCTCGGAGGTCTCCTTTGTTTGGGTATGTTTTTGTTGAGGACCTCCACATATGTGGGTGTATGTTGTGTAGGAGTGGGTGGTGTTTGAGGTGTATTGATTGTGTTGACAACCTTCTCAGTGCCAGATATAATGAGCATAGACTCTAGGCTGCTAATATAATTGCATCTTTCGTAAATTGTGTTCCTAGGTGGTAGTAGTAGATGGCTGTCTGTGTACATGAGGCAGTTGCTACACTGTCTCAGGATGCCCATTTCAACCAGACTGGCAGGAGAAACTGTAGGAAATTGTCTATCCATATTTGTCAGAATCTGAGGAGGAAAGGCCAGGGACAGTTTAGGGGTAGGCCTAAAGCCCAAGTGCTTAAACCAAAACTAAGAGGCTTAGAATAACACAGTTTAAACAGACTATAAACAAGCAGTAATAAATGCAACAGAAAATATGCAATTAAACACTTTAGAGAACAAGCAGCAGCAAGTAGGAGAAAAAGCAAGATGAAGTAATAGAGTAGGAAAGACAAAAACAGTAAAAGCAGCTGAATAAAGTGTGTTTTCATTTGTTTGTTAGAAAAGTGTAAAAGAAGAGAGGAGGAACAGAAAATAATTCAAGGTTAGGGAACTAAAGGGTTTGACCTTTTCAAATGATCTCTGTATGAGGTAGAATGAGGTAATGCAATGGGACTGGGAGGAGTGTCCCAGATGAAATTTACAGTAGGGGCGTGCAACAGCAAAAGCCACCAACTTTAAGAATGCAACAGCAGTTGGGAGGAAGAAAAACAAAAATTCATCCAGAGGTCAGCAAATATATAAATGGAGACACAGAAAAGTAAATAATTTAGTTAAGCAAATAAATAAAACCAGTGCAGTACTGTTAAGCAAATAAATAAAAAAGTGCAGTACTGATAAGAAACACTGAACAGTTAAAGTGCAAAACATATACTATGTCAGCTCTGTAATTCCAGATTGTTTATGAAACATTCTCAGTCAGGCACAATGGAGCTTCTAGCAAGATAAGCAGAAATTCGCACAAAGGTAATATTTTTATACCAGCAAGATAAAAGATCCTTCCAAAGCCACACCTTGAGGCAATCAGATAATGCAGAAGCTGTTTGACCAATTTTTCCACTCAGGACTGATTTCACGACAAACTGTCTGCTGCCCCAAAAAGTTGTAAAGGACCCTCTGTGTGGAACCAGTTAGTCAAGCTAAAGTGCTCTGCCAAATGCATTAGAACAGAAATAGAAGTAATTCAACAAAGATCAGGAAACAAAAAATAGGTGGGAGAAAGACAAAAATTCAACCAGAGGTCAGCAAATATATAAACGCAGACACAGAAAAGTAAATAATTCAGTCAAGCAAATAAATAAAACCAATGCAGTACTGTTAAGCAAACAAATAAAACCAGTGCAGTACTGTTAAGCAAATAAGTAAAAAAACAGTGCAGTACTAATAAAAAATATATAACACCATGGATTAAAGTATTAATAAATGGAATAAAATTTAAAATAGTGATGTTAAAAGGGGAGCAAGGCAATGCTGCCTGATGAGTGAGTGCTTGTTTACACTTTTTGTGAATGTAATTATTGGAAATTGTCAGGATTTGGCCAATAACATTTAGTAGGAAATGTGGACATGAATTATGCATATTGTATGGTAATATTAAGGAAGAATAAAGTATGGTTGAATATCATTTTGCTATGACGTACAGGAGGAATAAAAGTATGTAGTATAAAGGTAAAGATAAACATTTGGAGTTACAGTTAAAAACTGATGGGGTGTATTCTTAAAAGGCAGGTTGTTAGTGGTTTAGGCATCAATTTTTGAGTGAGGCACACAGCAGAAAAATGCAAATACGTATTACCTGAATTTAGAAATTTGATAGGAATACCAACAAATGTTCATGTGTCTATATGGAAAAATAAATTTAATACATTCAATTATGCTGAGTAAATTAGGATACTTTAGATGTACTGAAAGTCTTGAAAATGAGATTTTGAGATATGGGTTTAGTTTTATATTGGAAGCAGGCTGAATCCAATAAGATGAGGAATAGTGTATGTCTTTATTGCTTTTTTTTTTTGGTTAATAAAAAATAGAAAATTATTATGTTAAATCATGGGACTGCAATAGAAAAAGGATGTGAAGGTGGGGACAAAAGGATCTGAGGAAGTGGTTGAAGTGGGGTATTTTTTTATAGAGGCCAATGTTAAATTAATAGCAAAGTGGGAAATGAGGGGAAAATGGCAAAATGAAAGGTGACAATTATGGGGGTAGAAGAAATTTGTTCAAGCTCTTTATTAGAAGGTCATAGGGTTAGACTATTGCAGAAATTTCTAGAATATAAATCTTGTTTTAACGTCTTTATTAAATTATCACTTAAGACACAGGCTCATATATATTAATAGGAAATATTTGTCATATCCCTACACAGAGGGGTCGGAAGCTGTTGAAGGCTTGGGGGGGGGGCAGAGGGTGACAGGGGTACTTAGGGATCTAAAAAGGGAAAATTCTTAAAACTATTTACTACCACAGCATAGGTTCACTTGGAGGACATTTTAAGCTTAGCCAATTTCCATTTTGGTGCTTGAATTAACATTTCCTGGTTGGTCTTACCTATCTCATCGCTGATAATTGTGTATTAGCCGTAGTAAAAATAAATGTGATCACACTGTAGATAATTTAAGGGGAGCCATATAAGAGGTGCAGCATTTAGGAACTGCCTCTATCCATTAGTGGCACAAGGTGTAATCCTGGACTACATTTTCTATTAACCATCCTTATATCCAAGTTGCATTTGAATATGGACAGCAATGAGCTTTGTTTTACTTTAATGGATAGTTTCTTCTGGATATATATCCATCTCTCCACCACATTCAGTTTAGATACCTGGACTGAGTATTTCTGATGTCATTTGACTTGTTGATATTCAGTAGGTCCATCTGTATTAGGTCAGAGGATGCCTTGTATGCCAGACACATCACCTCTAAGCACTCTGTAGGATACTGAGTATAGTGATAAATCTTCGAGGTGGTCCATGCAAGACCTACTGTTTAGGACTTGTATCCTTTTAGTAAGGTATCTCTGTGGGTATTCCAATTGTTGCATGAGTCTGGACAGATACATGCCAAAGTGGGCATTATGCAAAATGATTGACCTAATGAGAGCTTTGTAAATGGGGACAATAACATCTCTAGATCTAGTCACAATCAATTTGTTTATAAGCTGTGTAATATAGAAAGACTTTCTTATAACTCTGGGCACATGTTGGTCAAAAATTAGGTCACTGTACACACAAGTTCCCAAATACCAAGCAACTGGTTCAGTTCTCAGGGGGCATTGTCAGTTTTGGCAGTTCCCTGCAGTAGATGACTTCCCAAAGGATACGATAATGTATTTCTTGGACTTTAGTTTCAATTCATGATTCTGGCACCAGTTATTGTTTGGGACAAACCTTTTTGCATGATGGTTAAGTAATTTGGGGATTCAATAACTGCTCCTAGCTTGCAGTCATCTCAAACTCAGTTGGCCAAAGCCATTTGTTATTTCCATTTACATTTGAGATGTATATGCCAACCAGAAAAACTCTCAGCACCGAACCCTGGGGGACACCATTGGTGACTGGTCTCTTCCCCTATTTTGATCTTCTGCATCCTGTGAACAAGCATACATGTATATGATCTTTGATTTACCTTCTTGATTGTATTAACCTTATTGTATTAAATTATATTCCTTGTATAATACAGCACCACTTGTTAGACCGTGTTTTAAATTTGTAGTTTGGAACAGTCTTCTAGTGAGCAATGAAACAAAATGTATGAACCAATAATGACAAAACTACCCATTTCAGAAAATTTCAACCATAAAAGGCCACTCAAACTTCTGTCATTACAATCCACCAATATCAGTAAATATGCAAAATCTCTGCAGAAGTAAAAGTCATCTAAATAATTCCACATTAATGTGATCTGTAACTAATGAAGAGATTGCTGCTAGCAAACAACTTTATATTTCATTGTTTTGTCTACAAATAAAGTGCCTGTCACCTTTGAAGAATACATTGCTTAGTCTACATTAAAAATTGATAAGCTAGTAATTTTGCAATGGGGAATGGATGACAAACTGATAATAGGTTCATAGTTACTAAGTAACTCCTCCAAAGGAGGACATTCATGGGACTGCAACATCCACTCTCATTAAAGTAGAACACAGTCCAATATCAGTGATCCATCTGCATACTGTAGGAGTAGAACCCACAGTCTTCTGCATCAAAAGTAAGTGTACTACCTGTTGTGCTACTAACAATGCAGCAGCACTAAACTTCTCTTCCCCTGAAGCTCTCAGCTCCTTGTAAAATCCACTTGACACTCATATCTCTCAACTTCGCAGCACAAGAAATCTGGAAAAAGCCAAAATTTATTTGGGGGTGCAAAGGTCCCAAACCAGGGACACATTTTAAACATTGCTTGTATAATCTTAGAAAGTTCCTAAAATAAAGTGTCTTGTGTTACCATGTGTTTCCTGGAAGATAGGAAGACTGAAACGTAAAGAGCTATCATTATTTAATGAATTCAATTCTCACTGATTTGCCAGAAAAACACAAATTTTAAGAGGAAACAGACCAAAAGTATGAGCCAAATATTCTGTGAAAATCTGAACAGCAGAGAGCTATAGACTCAGCTCCCTGAATCACAAGTGTTGGTATGGGTAGAGAATTCAGGCTCTTGTGAGTCTGAGTAACACTAACCACCATGTATACCTAATTGTGGCATTTTACACAGACACATGCATGTCGGAGCAGCATAACTCCTGCAAATAAAAGAACAAACTTTCCTTACTGACATAACTCTGGCAGCACCAATGGAACAGTGGCAGCATAACTTGCAATAAGATAACAAGAACAGCTAGTTTAGTTAGTTTAACTTCCGTGCACGAATCCATGTTAGAGTGAAAACTCCACTTCATTAATTTCCCAACAGGTCTTGCAGCTGTAAAAGTGGGGGGAATCCTGCTCCCCCTGGATCTATGTTTCCGGCACCCATGTCCATAAATTATACATTACATATATGTTTTACTTTTTATTTCTGTTTAACAATTATTAACTCCAGCATTACATGGACTGCCCAATTTCTGCCTTCACTTAAACCTCACTCCTCTGCTTGGGGTATAAAAATACCTGTGAAAACAGTTCCATGAAAAGTCCTGGACATTATTCTGCATGTATTGTTATTTCCATGTATTTCTATGCAGTCAACTCCTTCCCTTTTCTAAAGATCCCACATCTATTTTTTATTCATTTTAAAATATTTTGCATTTCAATTACAGATGGCTTAGATTTTTGATTTCCATTTTCTAGTAATTGTTTTTTTTGACAGTGAAAAGCATTAAAATTAGTAAGGTCGTAATATGTCTTGACAATTTAAACCATGTGTACTAGCTAAAACAGAATCATTTCCTTAGTTACAGGCACTTGATCCCCTAACATTGTTGACAAAGTACTCTATAGGGAATTTTTAAACTCTGCCAACTCATTACACTATTAAAAACATATTTAGAGTTACCTCTCTTTTTTCCATCACACTTAAAAGCATTTGTTAGTGACCAGATGAAAATTTCTATGAAGTCTGCTTGGGGTATAAAAATACCTGTGAAAACAGTTCCATGAAAAAAATCTAAATAATCTGGACTTGGAACATTTGTGAATAATTATGTGTCATAATATCATCGTGAAATTAGATTAAGTAAAAGGTCTACATCTTTGGTAGGTCTGAAGCTCAAAATGGTGATATTATCATGGCCAAAACAAAAAAAGATGTTGAGCCATTAATTTTGGATAATATGGAACTCTTATTATTAATGTAGTACAGTTGTGTAAGTTGAACTTACCATAACAGTAGATGTTTGAATGATCACTATTGCAGTAACTTTATTTATTTGGGTGTAAGCCAGCTTCCAGAGCATCAGGGTACCTTCGATGTACCCAAATTATCATGCAGCTCAAGCTAAGCTGACTAAAAGACAAGTGTGGGCACAAAGCCCTTCAGAGTTTTCCTGCCAGCAGAGAGAGGGAGGCTGAGCCCTGAATGGACAACGCTAGGAATAACAAAAAATAAATGTCCACATACTGGCATAAAAAGCACAACCCCCAACCCCCAAAGAAACTCCCAAGAGGAATAGAGGGAAGGAGCGGCTACTGCAGCAGTGATAATTTTAACATCTACTGTTATGGTAAATTCAACTTACATGATTGTCCTATGTTTTTCATATTGATCACTGCTGCAGTAGCCTTGGTTATATGGGTAGATTACCACAACTAATTATATTTGGGAGTTGGAAGCAGAGTGGTCCAGGATTCCCTAGAGAATGGTGCTAGCAAAGCATGGTCAAGACCGAGAGAAGGAATCCAGCGTATAGTAGTTTGTTAAAGTAGCAGCTTCTAGAATACTTCAAATCCATCCCTTTCCAAAAAGCCATAGGAGAAGCCACAGTCCATGTAAAATGGATCTTGACCCTGCCTGGAATACTTTGCGTAATGGTGAGTATAACAAAAGGTAATAGCCTTAACAACCATTTGGAAATAATCTGCTTTGACACCGGTTGTCCCATTTTCTTACCTTTACAAGAAATGAACAATTGATCTGATGATCTGAAAGATTTACTTCTGTCAAAATAGTATCTGAGTTTTATGTGGACATCCAGGGTATGGAGTCTGTTTTCTCCTTCACTTTTAGGTTCAGGAAGGAAAACAGGATATGGTTAGTTTGACATAAATTCACATACCACTTTAGGCCTAAAAGAAGGATTAGTTCTCAAAGAAACCCTGTCCTTGTAGAAAATGAGGCAGGGTTGACTTGCTATAAGAGCATGCAACTCAGATACCCTTCTTGCAGAGGTCAGAGCTTTCGATAAAACTGATGTCCATGTTAAGAACCTCAAGCCTGCCAGATTAGCTGGTTCAAACAGAGCAAGTGTTAATTTCTCTAACACAGAATTAAGATCCCAAGGAGGCACCACCGGTTTACTTGGAGGCCTCTTATGCAAAACCCCTTACAAGAACACTTTGAAATGCACCTGCCTTGAAAAAGGAGGATCCATGGACAGACATGCTGAAATGGTTGATAAATGAACCTTGATAGAGGAAGAAGAAAGAAGATAGGATAGTAACTCATTCAAACATTGCAAAACCAGAGAACAACTAGCCCTGAATTTGTGCTACTTATGTTGTTGGCACCAACTAAAATACCTTTTCCGTTTGCTAATACAGGATCTTCTCATAGCAGGCTTTCTTGCCTCATTATTACCTGCTGCATGTCCTCACAAAACAGGAGGCTAAAAGGAATTAAGACCCTATCATCTAGACAGCCAACTGAAGATGATTGATGTCAGGGTGTATCAAACACCCTTATTTTTGTGTGAGTAGATCCATTCTGTGAGTTAAGTTGCAGTAATTGCCCCTGGCCATTTTCAAAAGAAGGAAGAAGCACTGTTGCCTGGACCAGAAGGGAGTCACCACAATGATCTTGGGGGATTCCTTCTGAATCTTTATAAGTACCCTGGATATTAGTGGAAATGGGGGAAAGACAGGCAGGAACATTCCTGTCCAAAGAAAAGGAATCTCTCTTCCAGGCCTTCTTGCATAGTCCTGGAAAATAATTTTTCCAGTTGATTGATCAGAGAAAAGGCAAGGTGGTCTACATGAAGAACTCCTCATAGATGGATCAAATCTTGGAAGACCCTCCCCTACCCCTTGACCTAGTTTCCATTCATGAGGGTCTGCCCTGGTCCTCCTCAGTTTGTCTGCCATGCAGTCTTGCTCTGATGGAATGTAGGATGCCTGTAGAGTGGGACTGTGCTGTGAAGCCATATCCCAAAGTAACAAGGCTAGTCTGCAAAAGGGGGTACAACCTGATACCCCCTTGCTTGTTGATATACCACATCACTGTGGTATTGTCTGCAACCACTTGAAGAGGTCCCAGGGACCAAAGATGATTTAGAGAACTGAGTACCTTGATAAGGGTAAGAATTCTCTTGACATTTATGCGCTTGCATCTGCCCTTGGTGTCCAATACCCCCCTGCATTTTTATCTCCCTAAAATTGCTCCTCAAGCAAACTCTGAAACATCTGTGGTGACTAACTTTTCTGGAGCAGGGAGGGAGAAGGGGAAGCCTTGATTTAAGGATATCCATTGTCTCCATCAAGTGATTTCTCTTCTGAAAAACCCCAGTACCGAGATCTGAAAATTTAAAGGGTGTCGATACTGTGACAAAAGCGATTTCAGATACCATTGTATCTGTCTCATATGGAGTCTTGCCAGGGTGTCATGAGAGTCATAGATGCAATGAAGACCAAAATCCATAGGTGTTCCCTCACAGTGACTGAAGTCTGAGTGCCAAACTTAGAAATTGATCTAAATTACAATCTATTTTTTCCTGTGGAAGAAAAGCTCTTTGAACTAAGTGTCTTGTTGATGTCTCTGGAACACAGTCCAGTGTGATTGAGTAAAGAAAAGCTTTTGAATGTTATCTTGAAATTCGAGCTTGTGCAAGAGATCTCTCATCCAAGACAGAGAGATTCTTGACATTTTGATTAAGACTTTCAAAGATAAGCAAGTCATTTAAATATGAAAACCTGTGGATACCCTGTAGCCTGCAATGAGGTATAACTGAAGCTAGACACTGTTTGTGAACAGTCTTGGTGCAGTGGCCTGTACAAAGGGTAAGGTAGAGAATTGATAATGTGATCCAGACACACAAAACCTTAAGAAACACCTAAAGTCAGGATAAATAGGAATGTGAAGCTAAGCATCTTTTATGTCTGGTGTTACCAAGAAACTTGAAAGAAGAAGAGGCAACATGTTGTGAAGTGACATTTTGAATATGACCACTATCACAAACAGGTTTAGCAAAGAAAGATCTAGAAGTGGTCTCCAAGGGTTTCCTTTTTTTGGGACTAGGAACATCCTTGAATAAAACCCTTCCCCACTTGGGAAGGAGGAACTGGTTCTGTCACTCCATGGGACATCATGTGATGAAGAACAGGTGAAAACAAAGCAGTCTTATCTGGAGAATAAGGAATGACCCCCCACCCCCCCCGGAAAGATGGCATTTCCTACCACTGCCACTTGTAACCCTGATGAATGATTTTCAGAACCCATTTGTCTGAAACAATCTAGTGCCAAAGAGAAAAACAGAGATTCAGACATTCTGGAAGAAAAAGAGGGCCAGGGTGTGGGGAGGAGTCACAAGATCTCTTGAATAATCTTTCAGACTTGATGGACTGTCCTTGGCTTTAGGAGGTTTGAGACTTCTTTTTGGAACTTCCTTGCTACTTCTTACATGCCTGTTTACCTGAACTCTGTTGAGACTGTTTATTCTGTTTTTTGCTGAAACTGGATGAGGAGAATGAATATCCCTCGGGCAATTTGGGAAAAGGAGGACTGAAGAATCTTAGAGATTCCCTGAATCAGCTTGCTCATTTCATCACACTTTTTGATCATGTCTGCAGCAGAGTGGCCAAACACTAAATCTCTGTCTAAGGGAGAATTTAAAATCTCATTTTAACATCATCTGGAAGGTTCTGAGAATGCAGCCAAGCAAATCTCCTTAAAACCATCCCATACCAGTGGCCATAGCCCTGGAAGAAGTATCAACAGAGTCATACACACACTGCAAACAATGAGTAGTGACCTGTGCAATAGAAGAAACTATGTTATTTAAAGCATTTTTTTCTTCACAAGAAGAAACTGTAGATAAAATATTCCCCCTGTCACAATATGACAAAATAAACCTTAACACATGAGCTTGACAATTTAATATTCTTAAATTCAAAGCTGCAGAAGTATATACTTCTCTCATAACATATCAGTTCTTTTCCCATTCATACTAGAAAGATTAAGATTGGAATAGCTTAATGCTTAGCAGTAGTGGTGTCAACTAAGGCAATAGCTACTGGGTCAGGTTTGGGAATAATGTATAAAAATGTAAAAGACTGAAGAACTTTATACATTTCCTCAACCTTCACAGGCACAGCTGGCTGACTATCAGGGAAACTGCAGGCAGTTAGACATACATCCTGTAAAGCAGACAGAACAGGAGGAATAGATGTTGGTTCTGGAAAACTGTTCTGTAACAACTCATAGTACTTTTTGTGGGACTGAGAAACCTTAATGTTCTCCCTCTAAGAACACTGGGACATTCTAGTAAAATGTTCTCCCTCTGAAAACACTGGGACATTCTAGTAACAGTCTCAGATAAACAGAACCCCCCACAGTGAGAGTCAGGAAAAAAAGATTTTCTCTGAGTCTGAATCCGAACCCTGAGGACAAAACGTTGAATCCTTCCCTGCATCTTCCTGTTCAGATTCAGAATCTTGAATCTCTTCAGGAAAGGAGGAAGATTCTTTAATTAGAAACTACTTTACAAGAAGGATCAATACACTGGAATCAAACCTTGAACCTTGAGCCAGTCCCAGTAACGCACTCCTATCCAATGAAATTTGAGGATGAGTAGATACATGCTTGGTTTACTATTTCTTTTTGAAAAAAAAAAAATGGGTCCAACTGTGTTCTTAATGGCAGATGCTTGTTTGCCAGGATCAGCACAGCATTCTGACATAACAGGGAAACCTCATTTCCCCATTCCAGGAACAACAAGAAGGGTTCTTTCTTGCACACTGAGGGGACCCAAGAGCCACAGAAGATGTAGCTAATCCTTGATCTATAGTGGCTGTAGGTTCTACACCAGAGGGATATGCAGTAAAAGATGAGTGCTCTATGGTACAACAAATGGCCATAGAAAAGTCACCCACCTTCAGCTTAACTTGTTTCTTTTTGTGGCTGGAAAAAGGACCAAAAGTAGGAGTTGCATCTGTTCAAAGCTCAGACCAAAAATAATGCTGTTATCCCAGGGAAAATGAACAAAATGCAAGTAAAACTACCAGTAAATAAAAGGAAAATGAAATATTTTTTCCCCAAAGGTAACTCATCTGCCCAGCTAAGGAAAGCACAAGCCAACTATCTATTCTCAAAAGCCTCGGAGGAGCCTTCTATTCGGCACTAGTAAAGCACTGAAGGGCTTTGCAACAAATTTTGTCTTTTAGTCCTGAAGCTTTGGAAGCTAGCCGGTTATATCCTTGGCAGGATATAACCCATATAGCTAAGGCTACTGCAGCAGTCATCAATATGAAGTACATGCACAATTTCATTACATCAGTATAAGAACAGTATATTTTTGTTTCTAGTGTGCTTCTGAAGATCGTAATTGCAGTTCTCAGAATAGTGGAAATAAAGGTGGGGGACATAGAACCACTACAATTAATTAAGTGTTAATTAATCTGCTTGAGATTGCACTAAAGTAAAAAGTGTAAATGCTTGCTAGGTCACAAGTTCAAAAGAATAACACAAGATCATAAACAGCACATTTATTTTTTTTTTTCAAGTAGGAAAAAGAAAATAAAACTCACCATCCCACGGGAACCACAAGCAATACACAGGATGTGAGATTGTTAATGATGATGCACTGAAATTTTGACAACAAAAAACAGATAATTTTCCTATTTCAGTGACACAGCACAAAGTAACAATTTGTAGGTTTCCTGGGAGAATATGCACTACATTTTATAGTTGATGAGGCAGTATCTTGGCACATTTTACCTACTCTTACTGACAGTCATCCTGAATAACTTAGGTGGGAGAAGTAGGATATATACAAAAAGTTATATACAAATAATAGAAAAATAAAGAGGATTTTTTCATATTCACCAGAAAATATTTTGAACTTAACCAAAAGGCACAGAATAAAGGCAGGAAACTCCTGTAGATGCAAACCACTCTTTATTAATGTAAAATCCTTAAAACCACAAGCGTTTTTGTCCGAGTGTCACTCAGACTTCTTCAGATAAAGCAGACAATGTCCCTGCACACATTTCCTTTATATACCTTAATATAGCTCATTAAACAATTAATTAAAATAGATAATTGACTTGTCTTAAAGGCATATGATAAAATAAGCAGAAAACACCTTATTATTGAGTTTAAACTGACTTGTTACTTAAAATCTAATACATATTTGTTTAAAATTATATATGTTTAAAAAACGTATTTATATAAATTATATATATTGCAAAAATATGTATTTATAAACATGCTAAAAATATGTTAAAAACATATTTTTAAAACACAGATTATAAAAGCATTTATAATAACTTATACATAGAATTTAATTGTAAAAATTGTTTTTAAAAATCATATTACATAAAATGACTAATTAATACATAATAATAGTTGTTACAAAATATAACAACAAAAAATCAGAGTTTAGCAGACCTGAGTTTTAACAGTGGGACCAAAGATATATTGTCATTCAAATCTGGGAGTTTGCTAGCTTTAAGAACTATTTGCCAGAATGTTTCCCTGTATTCCAGCTTGGATTCCCAGGGTCCACCCCTCAGGTCCTTAGGTACAGGTTCAATACCAAAGAAGGAAAATTTTGCCCTAGTACATGTCAATGTATGCCTATATAATGCATTGCTGTTATTTTTCTTATTAATATCATTGGCATGTTCATAAATCCTTCATTTTAATTGTCTTTCAGTTTTGTCAACATAAAAACCTTCACAAGCCCCACAGGTAACCAAATAAACTAGAGTGTGGGAATTGCAGTTAGAATATGTAGATGCTTTAAATAATTTGTTCCTAGCAATGACCAGAATCTGTTCTTTCTGTGATATGTAATTACACTGTGAACATGCCCCACATTTAAAGATACCTCTCCTTCTATTGGAATAAACTTGACAATCATTAGCATGTTCTAACAAACTTTTGATATTGTGGCTTCTCCTAAAAACAACCTTAACAGGTTTGTCTTTCAAATTAGGAAGGTCCGTCAATTTGGAATTTTTTTTCCATTCTTTTTCCACAGTATTTTTTATGTGGTATGCATTAACACTGAAGCCAGTAACAAAGACTTTACCATAACCTGAATGGTCAGCAGTTATAGCCTTATTATTAAAGCTATCTCCTAGATCCAAAACTGGACAATATTTATCCTTTAACCTCGGGTAACTTCTTTCATGATGTTAGCAATAAGTTCCCTGGGATATCCTCGATCAAAAAACATACCTTCCAGCTTAACACATTCTTTTTCATAGTCCTCATCCAGGGATGTCATCTGACATATATGAACAAATTGACCTTTGACTATCCCTTTTTTCTGAAAAAATGGATGTGAACTACTGTAACTGATGTATGTATTGGAAAATGTAGGTTTCCTGTACACCATAGACTTGAAACCTTGTTCAATTGTACAAATAGAAACATCCAAATAATTCACATAATGTGTAGAATCCTGGTATGTGAATTTAAAAAAAAGTGGTGGTATGATTTAAATATTACAAAAATCTTCCATCTGTTCAAGGCTACTTATCCAAAAAATGCATACATCATCAAAGAATCAAGCATATAATGTTCAGAAATCTGAATAAATAATATTATGCACATATTTTTCTTCCCATACTGACAAAATAATATCTACATATGTAGGGAAGAAACTAGCCCCCATGGCAACCCCAGTTTCCTGGCAAAAAAAAAAAACCCACTCAAAGAACATGAAATTGTTCTTAAGTATAAGCTCTGCTAACTCTAAACACAGTAGTATGTCATTTTCAGTAATCCCAGTTTTGTTCCTCAGGGCTTCCTCCAACCAAATTAACCCTATATTATGAGGAATAACTGAAAATAAATCAACCATATCCACTGTAACAAACTTTAGGTTGTCAGAAAAGAGGCTGGCATTGACCCTGCTTAAAAATTCCCATGAGTCTTTTAACAAATGTCTTTCACCCCCCCATAAAATTTTTAACTTCCAATCCAGGTATTTGGCTAAAGGAGAAATTTTAGAACCTTCTGATGCCACTATAGGTCTAAGGGGGGGGGGCATCAATACTATTATGAACTTTGGGTATCTCTAAAATTGAGGGTACCCTAGGAGTATTATTTTCCAGATATTGGTAAGTCTCAAAATCAATAACCCCCTTAATCAAATAAGTCTTTGAGGGTAAGATCAATTTTTTTATAAGAAATATCAATCTCATTAATACACACTTTACTGTGTCTGGAATCATCATGGAAGAGAGAAAACATCTTGCTTTCATATAAAATCTTATCCATAAGGACTATACCCCCTCCCTTGCTGGTTCCATAACCTGAATCTGTGGACTGAGCACCATTCTTTCAGAATTAATGTTTCATCAGTGTCCAAATTAGGAACAACCCTATTTTTTTGCAAAGTCTTTCTTATCTCCTTTTCCATTACCTATTCCAAATTTCTAAGTTGTGTATGAATGGGGGGGGGGTTAAAAATGCTCAGTTTTTTTGAGAATAGAATGACCTGGTGTGGTGGTACTATTGCCAAACATATTTTCAAAGTTTAATTTCCTGATGAACATTTTAAAATCTAAAATAACCTGCGAAAGATTACTTATTTTATTAGGAAGAAATTTAAATCCTTAAATAAATAAGTTAAAAAAGTGTCAGTTACCTCTAAATTACTATAGTTAAAAATGTGAAATCCATGCCTAGTCACTACTTGAAAATCATCTTTTTGTGTAACAACAATGTTATTTAATTCCTGTGGTATTTGGTCCCTTGATGTTTAGGTAAGGGATACTGTTTACCTTCCCTATACTTATAAACATCCCTGTCTAACTTTTTGTATTTTCTTTTCAAAATTTCATCACATTTCTTGTCAACATGCACTTTCAAGTCATAATACTTATTTTTTTCTGCTTCAGTGTTAAACATTAAGGGCGAGATTCACAATGGCTTGCACAGAGTCTAAGAGTAGAGTAAGACTCCATGCAGCCATCATGTCTGACGAGCGATCCAGGAACAGCTTGTAGGGGCGTGTAAGAGAGCTCCTAAAACAGCTCTTACACGGACAGGGCCGGGACATGCAAATTACCTCAATTGCAGCTGAAAGGCATGCAAATGAGGTAGATTTGTGTTCCAGGAAACCCGAACCTGTCCGAGTAAGAGTAGTGTTATCTGCAGAAATGTACTCAGTTGACAACTGAGTACCATTCTGCAAATAGCAAAACGGAGCCGTGACAGCTCCAAATAAAGGTTGCATCCAGTAGAGGAAGCATGCCAATGACCAAATATACGGCCAATGGCAATGTTACCCGATGCAAAATGAAAAAAAAAGTAATTTAATTTTTTTTTTCCGATATTCCATGCTTAAGTGTAGCTCAGCGTCGCGCAAATGGGCTGCGTTCTAAAAACCAGAAAAATAAAAATTAAAATGGGGATTTGTATTGTACAATGCAAGGCAATGGCAGGCTGAATACAACATGGCTACCGAGTAGGGGTTGTTAAGGGGGGAACCCAGTCTAAGAGATGTAACCAAGCATTAGTAGGCAATCCTATGCAAATGAGGGTAAGGATATTGAATCCCAAGTCTACATAGCAAACGAGTACAGTCAGTGGAGTGTAAGACTAGGATAAGGGGAGTAACAGAGTAGGATATAGGTGACATCAGGAGGGGGTATGTATGAAAGAAGATAATCTCATTGGAGCAGAGTGTCATGTGTTAGCTGTCAGTTGCTCATCACTGGAAGAGGTGTGTCATCAGGTATCCTAGCTAAAGTCAAGAAATAGAAGGTGCACACTGTGGGTATCACCAAAGTTTCTTGAAAAATGCTTGCAACGTGTATGCGCGCGTGTGCGCGCCTGTAAACCCGAGTAAGCAATGTGCGCGTGTGGAAGCATCAGTGCACACGTTTCAGCCGGAGTAAACATGTATAAGGCAGTTTAAAGTCTTGTAAGTGCCTCTGCACTCGTGTGCATGCATTTAGGCAGGAATTAGCTAGTATAAGTCCATCTAAGCCTGTGTGCATGCATGTTAGCATGTGTACGCACGTCTGCGCTAGTGTGCGCGGCGCTGCCCCCTGAGGAAATGGAAAGGGAAAAGGAAGCACAATAAACAGTAGGAAGTTAACCAGGGAGAGTCAGCAGAGCTAGCAGGTGGAAATAATCAGAATCTGGCAATTACACAGGCAGTAAACCAGCCCAGCCCAGCACTTAAAACTCTGCAAACAACTTTTCACCATGTATTGCTCAGAGACACTGCAGCACTGCAGTAAGATAAGAGAAGTGAATACTGAAAAGGATTAACTGAGACAAAGAAATGATAGGGGCTGCCATTGCTGTCATAAACCGACATATGCAACATGCTGAGGGTGGTGACAATGGGAATGCTGCCAACCAACCTGCAGTGAGGAGACGGAGAAGAGTGTACAGGCGCAGGGTAACCTACCAGGGGCTACATGAGCTGGAGATAGTGGAGCACTATAGAGTGGACAGAGACCTCATGCAGGAAATTGTTGAGCTGTGCAGGCCACGCCTCACACACAGAACCAGCAGAGGGGAACCCATTCCAGTGGAAACCAAGGTATGTGTTGGCCTATGAATACTAGCAACAGGTACCTTCCAGTGACCAACTGGTGATATGATGGGGATATCACAGGCATCAGCATCCAGGGTACTGCACCAGTTTCTGGATGCCATGTCAGCACATGTCAGTGATCATGTATATTTACCCAATTCCCGTGAGGTATTGGCCAGCAATATGCATCTCTTCCAGCAAATAGCGGAATACCCTGAGGTAGTGGGTGCAATAGACTGCACGCATATACACATCAAAGCACCAGCTGGTGAGCGGGGTAGGGTCTACTCCAACTGCAAGGGCTTCCCCTCCATCAACTGCCAGGTTGTGTGTGATGCCCAGGGCATAATACTGAATGTGTGTTCTGGCTGCCCTGGAAGCTACCATGATTCCCATATCTGGCATCTGACGCAGCTGTACCAGACATTTGCCAATGGGGACATCCTACATGGTCATCTAGTGGGGGATGCTGGCTATGCACTGGAGCCGTGGCTGATGACACCCATCAGAAACGTACACACACCTGAACAGGAATGCCATAATGAGGCACATGCACAAACACGAAATGTAATTGAGCGTGTGTTTGGGCTGCTCAAGTCACGGTTCCGGTGCCTGGACACATCTGGTGGAGCCTTGCAGTACACTCCAACTACATGTACTCAAATTGTCATGGTATGTGCTATGCTACATAATATGATCCTGCGAAAACAGCTGCAGCAGTACCAGCATAGGCCTGGCCCAAACATCCCCCCACCATTGCCAAGGTCATCACAGGCAGAGCATGACTCGGAGGAACAACCTGAACCTGCCCCAGTAGGCAGAAGGAGGCGTGCCCAGTATGCTTTGGCCTTGGCAAAGAGGCAATGCATAGCACATACACTGGCTCAGTAGGAGCCCTGGAAATGATACCTCTCTCTGACCCGCACATATAGTAAAAGGGATGCCTAAGTTGATACTACCTGCTTCAAACATGTACAGGGAGTGTAGTATGTGCATCCGACATAGGCAGCCCTGCAGCACCACCTGTGGCATGATTGCCATGTGTCAAGCAATTAAAGGTAGTGCTAAACAGCATTTACCACAATGTAGTATATGCAAACAGAATACACACACCAACTAGTACAACTGTGGTCAGTGTCGAGTAATACTGGGCAATGTCCAGCAAAGTTGGTGAATATACAACAATGTCAGACAAGCCTGGTCTAAGTAGGGCATAGCAGAATAAAAGCCAACATGCTCATATTTGCTTAACTGGCCCTTAAGCAGTTTGGTCTGCTCAGTATGGAAATATAAAGCAGTGATGGGCCTCGAACCCAGGATACTGTGCACCATAGTTAAAGTACTGAACCACTAAACATGACAGCATTGCACTGTTCAGCCAGAATGAAGGAATGTTGATAAGTCTATGCAAAGTATCTCATGGAAACTCTGCAGGCACAGCATAATCCCTGCTGAGTTATGACACAAAGGTGAGTCCTGCAGTAAGAACAGAACTTGACTTACAACACACATAGTATAAATGTTAATATCGGTCATGTTCACACACAACCACAAATGTAGTGGACTTCAGATTGCAACATACTGAAAGGTCACACTGGGCATGCTCACACACTTGGATAAATGAGACATATGTCAGGCAACAAAACATGGAAAGCCTGAACTGGGCATGCTCACACACTTAGGCCATGTCTGACTACAGCAGTGGGCCACACATCTGGCAGTTGCATGTGTTAACCCAGGAACCTCTCACTATCCAGCAATCTGCCCAGTGTACACAGTTACATGACAACAGATGCTTATATAATATAGTGGAACCCTGTCATGATCAAACATGTTCCACAGATACCTAAGTTGTTCATAAAAACTGGGAAAGCAAAGACGATAAAGACCTGCAAACAGTATCAGCAGTAAATATTGTGCATCCCGAGCAGAAGCATAGGTTCAGAGGTCGACAGTAGGCTATCTGCCCTAGAGTATGTACAAGCCTAGCCAGAGTGTGTTTGGCTTTTGCAGCCCTGTCAGAGTACTATACTGTGCCAGTGAATAGTAGGTCACACAAGATAGCCCATGTACGTTTAGGCTACTGTGCCTCTGTCGAGCAGGGACACAGAAGAGATCCCAGGGGTGAATTTGCGATTTCCCATCCATGTGTCCAGATTTGGCTTGAAGAGGGTCAGCGAGGGGCTATGTCTAATATGAATTGGGATTCTATTCCAGAGTGAGGTGAGCCTCTGGGAAATGAATCTGTCCCTCCAGCATGTCCTTTTTATTCCTGTGCTGAGGATTAAGTCCCTGGAGCGTGTATCTCTAAGGGACTTGGATTTTTGAGGTGGAGCATGTCCATTAATTTGGGCTTTGACATGGCTTTGTATGTCAGGCATAGATTGCCTCTGAGTAGGTGGTAAGCAACTGAGTAGAGCTGGAGTTTCCTTAGGTGAGCTGCATATGACATCTGTTTGTAGCCCATGACCCTCTTGGAGAGGTACTTTTGGGTCTCTCCAGGTGCTGCAGGTGTCGGGTAAGATACATCCCAAATGGGCCATTGTATTCAAGTATGGTGCTAATGACTGATGAGTAGAGGGGCACAATGACCTCACTTGATGTAGATGCGAACCCGTTCGTGATAAGGTGGCATATATAGAAGGTGTTTGCAACCACTTTGGCAATGTGATTATCAAAGGAGAGATTACTATCTACATTGGTCCACAAATCTCAAGTTACTGCTTCTGTACTTAATGGATTACCACTTATGTGGTAATTTGTGTGCACCTTGTTTTTCACAAAGGGTATGACTATGCACGTTATAGCATGTAGCTCGAGCTTGTGGCTCTGGCAGCAAACATCCATCTCTGTGAGACCCTTCTGGAGGATGCTTGTGTTAGCTGCAGAGTCGATTATGGCCCCCAGTTTGCAGTAATCTGCGAACCTTGTCAGCCATAATGCCCCCGTGTTAGCCTGAACCTCAGAGAAGTATATACCGAACCAGAGAGGTCCCAGAACTGAGCCCTGTGGGATGCCACTTGTAACTGGTTTGTATTTGGACATGGCACCTGCGATTCTGACAATGTGGGTTCTATCCCTGAGCCAGTTTGCAACCCATCTTGTGATATAGGGGTTGATATTTAAGCTGTTAAGCTTATGTATGATATCCGAGTGGGGTATTGTGTTGAACGTATTTGCGAGGTCCATGTAGGCTGTGTGGACTACCTTGCCCTCATCCATAGCTTTGGTAACTGTTTCAAAGAAATCAACTAGGTTTAAGAGGCAAGATCTGCCCTTAACAAAGCCAAACTGGTTAGGGTCCAGTGTCTGGAGGCTCCCAATGTCTTTGTTTATGAGTTCCATGATAATACGCTCCATAGCTGTACAGACCAGACTAGTCAGGCTTATGGGGCGATAGTTCCCAGGGTCTGTTGTGGCACCACCTTTGTGGAGTGGAACCACTGTAGCTGTATGCCATTATTCGGGTACATATCCTGTAGTAAGTCTAAGTTTGAACAGTGACTTAATGTGAGGGTCCAGTTCTTCTTGGAGCTTGTGTAAGACACAGCCTGGGATACCGTCCGGTCCCATAGCTGCTGTGTTTTCTGCTTTGGCGAGGGCAGCTTTCACCTGTGCATCTGTGATGTCAGGGAGGTTACATTCAGTTGGGATAGGCATTTGTTCCTTTGTGGTGAAGGGGGGGAGAGGTTTGTGCTGAATCTGTCTGCCAGGATGTTGGTTGTCTGTCGTTTCGGTATATTTTGTACCGTTATGCAACAGTTCAGAGCATATCTGGGAGTTTCCACCCATATTATGGACATAACTAAAGAAGGACTTGTGATTATCTTTAGTGTCTAGGGCAATTTCCCTTTGGAAACTGGCCTTTGATGATTTTATGAGGTATTGAAGTTCCTTGCTAATACTGATCAGAGATGGCTTCCATTTTTGGGATTTTGCTCTGTCATGTAGTAGCTTCCTCCTTCTGTTGTATAGCTTATTTATGGCCGGGGTTCACCAAACAGGTCTCCTGTTTTTGGAGGAGTGAGGCTTCGTTTTATTTGGGATAGCACGATCCATGCAGTCCTGCAGGTGCTCATACAATGCATTTGTAAAGGATTCTGCGGATTGGCCTGTTATCCTCTGGCCTGTGGGCTTTGAAGGATTCCACCTCAGTCTTGAGAAGTGCAAAGTTGGTGTTTGAGAAATTCTATACAGTGATTTCCTTGGCTGGGGGTGGGGACAGGATATGGATGTCCATGGAAATTTGTTAATGGTCTGATCTTACCAATGAGGGGTTTACTTCTGGTGT
Organism: Protopterus annectens; assembly: GCF_019279795.1. Taxonomy (NCBI): domain Eukaryota; kingdom Metazoa; phylum Chordata; order Ceratodontiformes; family Protopteridae; genus Protopterus; species Protopterus annectens. The sequence continues at coordinate 431,027,687 of NC_056742.1, read as the reverse complement.
GGAACATAGAGTCCCCATGTTGGTGATGACCAGGTCCAATATGTTGTTCCCTCTTGTGGGAGTGGTGACCAGTTGTTCCATTGCATTACAGTTTATAACTTCAAGGAACCGTTGGGCGAGTGTGCTTGGGCATGAGTAGTTGTTGCAGTCAATGTTTGGGTAGCTGAAGTCACCCAATAACATAGTTGTAGGAGAGACCTTAATATTCTCCAGTGTTCTCAGGAATGCCAAGTGGGGTTCCTGTAATAGGGAGGGTGTTCTGTAGCAGGCTGCAAACTGAAATGCAGTTTGGCCCGCTGTTAGTTGCACATGGATGGTTTCTGATGCTTCGTGCAGTGCCACTAACCTGGAGGTGAAGGTATCTTTGATGAATATAGATACTACCCCTCCTTTTGTGCTTCGGTCCGAGTTTTGTGTGTGAAACGCATGGTATGAGTTATAACCTGGCAGTGCTGGGGTGCTCTCAGAAGCCTTGAACCAGGTTTCTGTTACTGCACAGACATCGATATTCTCCATACTGAGGAAAGCCTCAAGTGCGTGCATCTTGAGGTGTAGACGTCTGGCATTGATTAGCATTACCTCTAGATTTTGTATCCTTGGGTTGTCAATGGAGGTGTGTATGTCCTTTGAGCCTCGCCTAAAAAATGCACTATGGGGGTAGCAAGAGGCATGGCCAGTATATGAAAGCCTAAGGGTGACAGGTGCAAGCCATCCCTAGCGAAGCAACGTGGCTTGTCAGGCATGTCATCCCAGGCTGACAGACACTGGATCCCCATTGAATGACACCAATACTTTAGACAACTGTTTAAACTGATCATTTTGTCTGTATACTCTGGCATCATTCTTGGTGAGGGCAAGATGCTACCCAAGGTCAGGGACATACCAGCCTGGGCTACATGATCAGAGTGCTGCTCTATGTCTCATGTCTTGTAGTCCAGGGAGGTACATCTCATGTCATTCACACCTGCATGGACAATGACAGATTTATACTTGTACCTGCTTTGGAGTGACCTGAGTGCTTGCATTATGTGGTGGATCCTGCCACCAGACAGGCAGCTTACAGTGACCTTTTCCTTGTTAGGTCAGTTGAGCGGGACGTCAGTGTGCCGGACAATAGAGTCCCCTGTAACAACTGTATTTGGTGTGTTGTTTGGCCTTACGGGCTGTGACTGTGAGGCGCACTGATTTTGTGAGATATGTGATTCATGGGTATTGTTGAGGGGTGGCTGTTGCTTGGGTATCTGTGGCCAGTACAGTTGCTGCAGGTGTTGGGTAAGGTGCACCCCAAAGTTGGCATTGTAACCAGTCATCCATCTCTGAGAAACCCTGTTGGAGTATGCATGTGGCAGCTGGAGAGGTGATCATGGCACCCAGTTTGCAGTCAAGTGTGAACAAGGACAGCCATATTTCCCCTGTGGTAGCCTGTACGTCAGACAAATATATACTGAACAAGAGAGGTCCCAGGACTGAGCCTTGTGGGATACCACGTGTAACTGGTGTATAGTCAGACATGGCACCTGCAATTCTGACCATGTGGGTGCTATCCCTGATCCAGGTAGCAATCCATCATGTGAGATATGTGTCCGTATCAATGCTCGTGAGCCAATGCATAATGGCCCAGTGGGTTATTGTGTGGAAGGGTTTAGCAAGCTTCAGGTAGGCTGCGTGTACAACTGTCCCTATGTTGATGGACCTGTTAACTGTCAAAAGAATACAAACATGTTCAAGAGGCAAGATCTGCCCACAACAACGCTGAAATGTGTAGGACACAATGTCTGTAGATTCCTGATGTCTATGTGTAAGAGTCCCATGGCAATACACTCCATAGCTTTGCATAACAGGATAGTTAGGTTTATAGGGCGATATTGTCTGTGTTCCATTCTGGCACCAACTATGTGGAGTGGGAACACTGTCGCTGTATGCCATTCCGTGGGTACATATCCTGTAGTAACTCCAATATTGCACAGTGATGTAATGTGAGGGTTACGTCTGTCATGAAGTTCGTGTAAGATGCAGGCCGGGACACCAACTGGTCACATTGATGCTGTAATGTATGCTTTGGGGAGGGCAGCACTCACCTGTTACTGTGTGGTGTCAGGGAGGTTACACTCTGTTGTGATGGGTATTTGCTCCCTAGGGGGGATGGGGGGAGACATCTACACTGAACCTGTTTGCCAGGATGTTGGCTATGCCAGTGGGTTCAGGGTAAGTGTAGTCAGTATGCAGTAACTCACAGCATATCAGTGAGTGTCTACCCAGGTTCCTGACATAACAGACGAAGACCTTGTGATAGTCCTACTTGTCTGGTGCAATTGTCCGTGAGAAGAAGACCTTAGATAAGTACATGAGTGATCATAGCTGTCTGCTAGTACAGATCACAGATGCTTTCCCCATCTGGGATTGTGCTCTATCATGTAGTAGTTTCCTCCTGGCATTGTACAGCTCATTAATGGCTGGTGTCTATCAGACAGGTCCCCTGCCATTGGAAGAGTGAGTCTTGTTGTTATTTGGGGCAGCACAATCCATGCAGTCCACTAGGAGTCCATAGAATGTGTATGTAAAGGATTCAGCAGTCGGAGCTGTATTTCACACTGTCTCAAGGTCTCTGAAGGATACCACCTTGCTGTGGTGAAGTGAGATGTTGGCTCATCAGAAGTTCACCAAGATTACCCAGGATGGGTGTGTGGAGTGTATATGTATGTCCACTGAGATAGCTGTATGTTCCGACCTTACCAATGAGGGGTATATTGCTGGTGTGTAACATAGAGTCCCCATGTCGGTGATGATCATGTCCGATATGTATTCCCTCTTGTAGCTGTGGTGACTGGTTGTGCCATAGCATATGAATTTACAAATTGTAGTGACTGTAGGGCAAGGTTGTTGCGGCTTGAGTAGTATCCCCAGTCAATATTCATGTATCTGATGTCACCCAATATAATGGTGTTCGTGGAGACCATCATATCCCCCACTGTTCCCAGGAAAGCCGTGTGTGGTTCCTGAGTATGGGAGGGTGGTCTGTAGTAGGCAACAAACTGAAAGGCAGTTTCGAACAATGGTAGTTGTATATGTATGGTCTGTGATGCTTAGTGCAGTGCCACTAACCCGGAGGTGTGTGTATCTGTGATGTATATGGATACACCCCCTAGTTGTGTTGTCCGTTCCAAGTTCTGTGGTCAGAAAGCATGGTATGAAACATAACCTGGTAGTGCTGATGTGCATATGTGACCCTGAACTAGGCATCTGTTAGTGCACATATATTGCTATACCCCATACTGAGGGGGGTCCTGAGTGGCCACAATATATGGGTAACACATCTGGTGTTAAGCAACATTACCCTTAGTGTTATTTAACCTGTAATGTCTATGTAGGTGGGTTTATCTTTTGAGCCCTGCTCAACAAATGCACTGTGGTGGTAGCAAGAGCCTTAGCCAGCATTCAAAGGTCCAAGGGTGACAGGTGCAAGCTATCCATAGTGAAGCTATGTGGCATGTTTAGCATGTCACCACAGGCTGACAGACACTGTATCCCCTATGAATGACACCAATCTGTTAGTCAAGTGTTAAACATGATATGTTTGTCTGTATACTGTGTCATCATACTTGGTGGGTGTAAGATGCTAGACAAGGTCAGGGTCATACCGGCCTGGGCTACATCATGACACTGTTCCTCCATGTACCATGTCATGTGGTCCAGGGAGTAACATCTGAGGTTTTACGCACCAGTATGGACAATGATGGTGCCAGTCCTGTACTTGCTTTGTAGTGACCTGACTGCATGTGTTATGTGGCAGATCCTGACACAAGACAGACAGCACAAAGGGACTATTCCCTTGTATGGGCTGGTGAGTGGTATGTCAATGTGTCTGACAATAAGTGTTGCCTATCACAACTGTATTATGTGTGTTGTGTAGCCTGAAGGCAAGTGACTGTGTGGCACCCTGACATTGTGAATTATGTGAGCTGTGGGAATTGTAGTGGGGTAGCAGTTGTGTGTGTGCCTGATGTGGAGGTCTCTGCTGCTTAGGCAGAGTTCATTTACAGCATCTGAGTATGTGTATGTGTGATAATGTGGTTTGAGTGCTGTCGCCAGAGGATATGTGAGACTGATATGTGGTGTGTGTGGTTATCTTCACCACCTGATAGACTATGCCAGTCATGGGTTGAGACAATTCAGCACTCTGTATGTCTCTATAGGTGCATCTCACATATATATCTGGGTTTGTTGTGAGGAGGAGAGTCTTGTCTGTGTACATGAGGCAGACGTGACATTGTGTCTACATCACAATATTCACCAGCTGGACTGGAGAGTGCACACAAAGCTGACCCCTGGACATGCCGGGATATCATCATGACATACTCTGTAGCCAGATGACAAAGGATCAGTAGGGTATTAGGTGTGTAAAGGAGTATATCAGGGATTAGTGCTCAGGTTTGTTGGTGTTCTATAAAGAGTAGCTGAGAAGGAGTCCAGACTGAATCATGACACCTCCGACAGCTATGTCATATATAGCAATGTACACACATATATGTCATGAGTCAGGGCCAACTGTACCTGACTGACAATGCCGACATCCTGACAGACAGGCCCAGATATACATACCCACCTTCCACCGACGATAGTCCATATCATCATACCAGGAGATATCACATGTAGAATGGATGAACAGCTACCCCCAATGCTAAAAGCATGGCATCAAGTGGACTTCATTGATTACCAATATGTGTCATGCATAAACTACAGAACAAACAGATCCTGCACCTAAACAGTCAGCTGAACCTCCCCCCCTTACACAGGATGTGGAACCGTTGAATGTGTTACAGCAACATAAGGCACTCCACACAAGTGTTGGTGCACAACACACCATGGGATGTACAGTCCAGTATGCCTATGAAGTATGATCTGCAAGCCATGGAGTCCATCATGGTTGAAGTCATAAACCAAGCTATTGGAAGCTGACATACACACAACCCTACTAACCATGGTATGTTCATGTGTGGATCATGGTTCCGAAACATGCTAGGCTGTTTGCAAGGCAGCCACACAGGACATACATCACTGAACACAGCTACACATGTCTCACATACACTTTGAATAGCCCTTTATCAACATCCCAGACACATGTAGTATCCACAAAACCAACAAGCTGTGCATAAATATGTGTTGACATATGAAGGAATGTCAATGTGGCCACAGATAGATCACACAAGGTAAGGATTATGAGTTCCTGTTCCAGCTGTTGACACCTGATGACCCACATGGACCATTCCTGGAATGGCATAAAACAAAGTGTACACACATTACCATGTCCAGTCTGATGATGTCAGCACCCTAGAAATACAGATGGAGAAGGGAACCCACCCAGTAAAGCAAATAGCCTGCCATGCTAATGCATTTCTCTCTAGTATCATAACCTAGTTAGGTAGTGGTTTGAATTCTGCAAACGCTGACTGTGTGTTTGTGTGTGGGGGATGGGTGTGCAATTCTCTATGAAAGGAGTGGCCTTTTTGAAGACTGGGAAAACACACTACAGATGTACATTCCTCTTTGGAAAGACTGATGATATCAGCACCCTAGAAATACAGACGGAGAAGGGAAACCACACAGTGAAGCAAATAGCGCGCTGTGCTAATGTGTCTCTCTCTCTAGTATCATAACCTAGTTAGGTAGGGGTTTGAATCCTACAAATGCTGACTGTGTGTGGGGTGTATGTGTGTGCAATTCTCAATGAAAGGAGTGGCCTTTTTGAAGACTGGGAAAACACACTACAGATGTACATTCCTCTTTGGAAAGACTGATGATGTCAGCACCCTAGAAATACAGACGGAGAAAGGCAACCACCCAATAAAGAAAATAGCGCGCCGTGCTAATGTGTCTTTTTCTAGTATCATAACCTAGATAGGTAGGGGTTTGAATCCTGCAAACACTGACTGTGTGTGTGGGGGATGTATGTGCAATTCTCTATGAAAGGAGTGGCCTTTTTGAAGACTGTGAAAACGCACTACAGATGTACATTCCTCTTTGGAAAGACTGATGATGTCAGCACCCTAGAAATACAGATGGAGAAGGGAAGCCACCCACTAAAGCAAATAGCGCGTTGTGCTAATGCGTCTTTCTCTCTAGTATCATAACCTAGTTAAGTAGGGGTTTGAATCCTGCAAGTGCTGACTGTGTGTATCACTCTTGGTCAAAGCAGTGTGGGTCTTGCTTTTACTATGTTATGGCATATTATGATGACAACAGTAAGTGCATTGCACACATCAGGTATATGCGTTGCAAATATATATGTGCACATGTTCCCTTAATCAGTACATAGGTGTGCAGCCTGCATACTACATGACTACATGTGTTGCCATTGACAGGTTGTGCCACAGCTTCTCAGAGGGAATGGATTGTAGGCCACTGCATGCATTACCAGATGTGGATGGACGCATCCCTAGTGTGTTTGCATGTACCGAAGGGGGCTATATGCCAAACAGGTGTGGACACAAGAATGGGTGGCAGTAATTACCACTGGTTAGTGTTATAGTGTAGCACCGGAAGGATACAACTGTTACTGAGTTCCCTATGAGTGTGTGTCATTTGCCAGGACAACATCCAATGATTGCTTATAGTCATGCTGTTGAGGTTATGTATACTACCAGACCGCAAATCATTGACAGATACTAACAGTATCACCCACAGCATGGTGTCTACCCATGTCATACACACATGTCTACCCATGTTAGTACATAACTGTAGTAGAATGCATACTGGCCATTGAAAGATACTGTGATATGTTCACTATGTGTACAACAGGGTATGCCACATGTCCCATGTGTCTACTATGCACATACATACAGACAGTGCACTCCCACCATGTTCACAGATGTACACTTGCTAATCTGTACTGCACACATCACACACATACTGTCCACTCACTAACACATGCTGGCAACACATTACACATCAGCCAAGTGGCACATGGGTGGACAATACATAGTCAGACCTAACAGTGGTGTAAACAATGCTACATTGACAATCAGAGCTTTGATGAATAATGTCTGCTGAGATATACCTACAAGGATGTCATTACACTTTCCTGTTGACAACTTGCTAATATTGCTACACTGCTATAGTGTCACCCAGTGCATCAGCACCATGTTAGCCTGTTCCTCCATCAATGTTACAGATGGCAGGAGGTGACACAGGTATCATCATATGCACAGCGCATTTTGTTGTTTGCCAGAGCCTGACATTGACCCATCCAATCGACATGTCTGTGTGTGTGTGTGTGTGTGTGTGTGTGTGTGTGTGTGTGTGTGTGTGTGTGTGTGTGTGTGTGTGTGTGTGTGTGAGGGACAACAGTACAGCATGGGCCAATGTTGATGTAATGTGTGTGTGTATGTTTGAGCCCTAGTTGTTTGGTTAATGTGTGTGTGTCTGCATGCACACAGCTCCACCATGTGGCTGCCATATACAGTAGTTTGTGGGACAGCCACAGACTGTACCTGCTAGGCCATACAGATTACTGTCTCTGGTCACGGACACAGTACCTGTGCCTGGCAGGGGTGCTACGGACAGTATTGGGTACCAACCCTGACTGGGTACTGTCCTCAGAGGCAGAGGTGGGACGACTGGACCCATGTCCCTGCTGGGAATGGCCAGAGCCACGTGCACATGGTCTACTGGGACGGTCAATGGACAGGCCAGCCCCAGCATTGATGGGGCTGGTACTGCCACTACGGAAGAGGCTATGACCCAGGGGCCATCCGTGACCACTGCCAGCTGCATGCGTCCGCGGCGACGTCGCAACCGGCCCGCATGGTCCTGGCTCATGGATGACATATTGTGGAGAGCATCTATTGTCTCCCCCCAGTGTCTACCAATGACCTCGGTGTAAGTCCGAATGGCACCTGCAAGGTCACGGATGCTGTCATTGATAGCGGTGTAATGTGCCCTCTGCGCCCTAAGTCCCTGCCTGGTGTACCGTTCCATACGTGCCTGAGCCTGCATTACAGCCCGGAACATACTGGATGTTGTGAGACTAGTGAGGGCTCGCCTGCCAGTGGCAATATGACCAGCGGTGATCCCCCGAAAACCCCTGGACCTCCGCCTATGTGGTACCGTTCCAGGAATATGGCTATGGCTGCTGTGTGGGGATGCAAGTGCCATGGGTACCACACTCTCCTGGTCAGTGCCAACTGTATGCTGTCCCTCACCTATGGCCATTGGTGGTGAGGGATGTATTGGCAGTATGAGTGTGTGCATAGATGGGGTTGAATGCTGTGTACTGTCGAATGGTGGACCAACAACAGACCCTATCAAACCTCCCTGTGTCAATATACATGTCTCATCATCAGCACTATTCATGGCAGTGGCTTCAGGTTCCCTGCTGCATTCGGCCAGCCCTAACTCAGCACCTGTGAGAAGAAGACAGGAAACACACTTTACAGTCTACACATGAACACATGCACACATGCACACATGCACACATGCACAGTAATACACTCCTCACTACAGCACATACACACACACCAGCAATCCAACACATACTCTATAGTGGGTGAAGGTGGGTGTCAGTTTTACAAGGTAAACAGTCACCACCCATGTGTCAGCATGCAGAATATGTGTTGCACAAGACAATACAGTGCTAGTGTAGACGTCGCAATGTAATGGCAGTATACATGGCTTTGTTGCAACTGTGTCGTTATTCAGTGATTGGCTACACCCTGGAACACAATTTGTACATGGACATAACCCAATGTGTGTCAAGTGACCTATACACCCACTAGCATTCCAGGACATATATGTGACACATTGTTTGGATGGCAACGGCTGTGCATATTGTGTATACTGGCATATGTGAGCACACACACAACATGCTATGCATATTGTGTATAGGTGCATATGTTTGCACACGCACAACATTGAGGTGCAAAGCAATGACTGCTATGAGTATAGCATGTTTTTCATGTACTGCATGTGATAAACATGTTCTGTTGTGTACAGCTGTAGCAACTATGCATATCTAAGGTGCAGTACAGTGCTGCCACACTTGTGTCTGCTGCACTGTGCAGAGTATGTGCTTGAGGCAGCTACTGACTTTAATGTGATGATTAATGTCTCACAGAAAACATGGAGAGCATGCATTATGCATAGGTGTGTTACGTGTACATGGCCTACACCTCACCTATGACATGCACATTTAATTACCATTATGAAAGTGTTAACACACTCACCAGCATGTTCCGTCTGCCCTGCTGTCACCCCAGAGGGACCTACAAGAATATGACACAGTTTATCAGTGGCCACAACTGTGGCATTGCTGCCATGAGTGAGTGAGCTAATCTACAGTGGAACAACAGTCAACAGTCACAGGTGTGGAGATACTATTCCAAATATCAGTATTGCACGTGAGAGGCAGCACAACTGCTAAACACACAGTACACATCTCACATAAGCATATTCTAACAATACAGGTAACAGTAGTCTACAGATAGGGTATATTACCTGCACACTCCATGTCATCCTGCTGGGTAGCTCCGGCCTCCATGATGACACATGCATGATGTTGCTGCTGCTGTAGGCCAGGAGCCACCATGCTTAGGAACAGCTTCGCCACTCTGTTGAGGGGGGGATGTATGGGCGCACCACCACCTGTGGCAAGCTGTTGCCTATGGATAACAGATGCACGCTGCCGGACATGTCTGATTAAATCACTGCAGTGATGGCGTACCTGTCCGGTTATGCATGCCTATGTCATTTACCCGGCGAACAAGATCTTGCCACAGTGCAGTGCACTCATGCTGGTGCTGGCTGGCCCTGGAAAAAAGCCGTGCATAGTTTTGATACAGGCTGGCCTGTATGACCTCCTCCTCTGCAGCTGTATACACAGGATTGCGGCGATGAGCCATAACCCTGGAAGACAATTAAACAATATGTGTGAGCAAGTCAAGAGGCACATTTAACATTATGAAGTACAGATATCACTTAACTGCCAGATATAGCATCTGTCTGTCTATCGAAGGAAACACACCTTCAATAGCACTTATCAGTGCTCAGCCCACAACTGCCTGACAGTGGCTGCCGCACTCCATACAACAAACCAGTATGCACCAGTACTTGACACACTGTATTGGATACAATGCACAACCTCACACTGGGGGTATATATCAAGCTAATGCATGACGAATATTGTCATCCAATGCAATGAATGTAATGTACAGTTACAGTATTAAAAGTAAACCACCCTAGTCTTTGATGCCATACCCCTACCTAACATATGTGCATGGTTGTTACTATAGCTGGCATACTGCTGTAACAGAGTATACATGTTGCTAGGTACACACACATACCCTGTAACACACATGTGATTGTGGCCATGGTACAGGCATTATTACACACACATTAGTCAAACATACAACACACAAATGTATGCCAACACAGATGAGCATTACCTGTGTACCTTATAGTACTGTGTGCCCCTACTTACAGATACCTATGCCAGAGGAGTGTAATCTGTGCAGACTACAGGAAACACACAAGACAGTGATACCAGGGAATGTGAACATACACCATACTGTGGTGTTTAGGCCTACGGCTTCAGGCAGTACAACAGTGCATATGTGACCTGGATTCACCAGCAGTACCACTTACTGAGCATACATGTACTGCTACAGCCTACAATGGGACACCACAGTCGTACACAAGGTACTATGTCACAACATATGCCATCCTACTATGTATGCATCCCAATAACTGATACATCATTCTCTGCCCTCACACCTAGGACACAAACTACCATGACAGACACAACCTCACGCTAAGCTATCACACCTTTACAGACCTTGCAAACAGTCAGTATCACACTCATTCCACCTCACATAGGTGGTATTGCACTGAGTACATGTGTGTGCGCATTGTGTCATAGGTAGGTACTACACTATTGGGCCAGGGCCTACAGCAGCCTAGCCATATGCTACCCTGCCATTTGACACACATGTAATGTGATTACACTTGCTCCTGTCAAACAGATACACAGAGGTGACTCACAGCTCAGATTACCTATCTTCATAACATTCATCAGGGGTATGTATGACATCTACTAATGATGAGCCATGTTTATTAATGCTGGGTAGTTTAGTTCAGAGTATGGCATATTTGTGTATAGGAACCTGTACCTCCAGCATGTGCTGTTCAGTGCGTTGACATGGATTAGGGCCCTAGGTCATGTAGCCGAGAGGGATTGTGAGGTGTTATCATCATGGTTGGCTGACTGCTATGGGTGTGACTTACCTCTGTATGTTTGGCAGTGGTAACCTCTGTGTATGATGTATGCAATGCACTCTAGCTGTGGTTTTGTGAGTCAGTCTGCATAGGGCATGTGTTTGGGGCAGTGTCACTCTTTGTTAGGTATGTCTGTGGCCTTTCCACTTGCTGTGGTTGTCATGTGAGGTACATACCACATGAGGCATTGTGAGGAGTAGGGGGTACACTGACCTATATTTCCCTAGATGGCACACCTTTTGTGATGACACGTACCACGTAGAGGGATTACAAGACTAGTGTGGAACTGTGATTATCAGAAGGGAGGCTACTGTACACCATGTCCCATGTTCCCTTCTGACACCTTCAGTGTTGGTCAGGCAACCACCTATCTGGCAGTTAGTGTATAAAGTGTTTTGGAATGGGGTATGGTACTGCAGTATCAACACTAGTGTTCAGTCAATACGTTGGTCACCAGGCACCTGTTGCAGTACATCTGACCCTGTGTCTCCCTCTCTCTCTCTCTCTCTATATATATATATATATATATATATATATATATATATACATATATACATATATATATATATATATATATATATATATATATATATATATATACATATATACAGGTATATATGCACATACTTGTAAACATACATTGCTGTACATATACATGCACATATAGGCACATATACTGGCCACCTTTCTTCTTGGGAATATGAATCAATAAACAGTTGTGAGACGATACAATTTTGTAAAAATATTGCACAGTGTTGTGTAGAATGCATTTTGCTGTCCTCAGGCCATATAGCTGTAGCAGGCCTCACTGTCTCAGTCCCACAGCATTTAACCACCACATGACATATACCTGCACTGCTTGCTGTTTTCAATGCCACACACTACAACCTACATAGATATGTGGACATAGCAACCTTCAACAATATATATATATGTCTAGCCTTCACTAACAGTTGCAGTATGTACTCTGCCCTATGCACATCTGCATTTACGTATAGATATGGACTGTGCAAACATATGGAGGGTTCACAGTATGTACAGTACCCTTCATACACATCATTCACATCCCACCAAATACATATCTGTTACATACCTTACCTTTGTATTTCTTACCTCTGTCTGTTGTACCTGTTGACGTTTATTTTTCTTTTTAAATATATATTTTTTTGGTATCTACAAACACCTCTGTTTGTTTGTTTGTTTGTTTTTTTGTCTGTCTCTCTCGCTTGCTTGCTCTCTCTCTCCATATGCTGCAATGATATAATTGCATGTGTGGACAGCAAGTACAGACTGCTTTTGTAGGTATCTGCACATGTGCATGTGATGGCCTCTGCACCAGTTGGTGCCCACCATTTAGTAATTGAATGCAGCCTGCTGTGTGCTAACTGCAGTTCTCACTGTGATTTCAGGACACTGGTATAAAATGATAGGTTAAGTAGGCATAGGCCTTTCAGTTTTGCAATGTGGGGACCATGCTTGTTTGCTGTGGACACTGTTGTGTGAGTCAGAAGGTTGGTATAGGTCTCATATCTGAATCTGGGTTGTAGACAGTGAAATGCATGTTGTATTGAAACCTGACTGTTGCTTCTTCCAGTACACTCTTCTCAGTGTTTCAGTTTACTCACACCTCCTAATGCTAACACTGGATACATGGGAGTATGTGCTTTGTTTTGGAATTAGAAAATTAACTAGCATACAACAGTGGTTATTCCAATGTATTGCTCTGACTTTCCTATATTCCCTTCACATTCACTCCTTGTAATGCATGTTATATTTCTGTCTGTCTTCAAATGTATTGCTCTGGCTTTCGTAGTTTCCCTTTACATTCACTCCTTGTAATGCATGTTACATTTCTTTCTTGAAATGTATTGCTCTGGCTTTCGTATTTCCCCTTTACATTCACTCCTTTTAATGCATGTTATATTTCTGTCTGACTTCAAATGTATTGCTCTGGCTTTCGTAGTTTCCATTTACATTCACTCCTTGTAATGCATGTTACATTTCTTTCTTGAAATGTATTGCTCTGGCTTTCATATTTCCCCTTTATATTCACTCCTTTTAATGCATGTTATATTTCTGTCTTGAAATGTATTGCTCTGGCTTTCATATTTTCCCCTTTACATTCACTCCTTTTAATGCATGTTATATTTCTTGCAGCACCAAGTTATTGTATATCTGCTGTGGCTTAGTGGTATGTCATGCCAACTGGTGAGTCCAAGGTGTGGGGTTTGAGACTGATAAGGATATTTTATTTTGCTGATGAGCAGACTACAGGCCTTGTCATACAGAGTGACTAAGGCACTTTTTAGCAGTTGTAAGTGGGTTTGCGTCGGTTTGCGAGATGCTTAGCTACACTTATCTTTGCTTAGCTAAGCACACACAAGCGCGCACATGCTTACAACTGCTTAAAAGTGCTTACTCCCGCTAATACCCACGCTATTTTCTTTTAAAGAAAAGAAAATGGGGAAATAGGAAAGTGGTGAAAAAGGGCGCACAAAGAGGGTAGGACAGTAGGAAAACAAGCTCGGGATGTACAGGAAGGATGTAGGGAAGGCCCATAGCTGCCCAATTCTTTACCAGCAACAGCTGTGCATATGTTAGAAATTTATAGTGAAATTTGAAACCTTCCACTGCTGAGAGAGGAGTGAGGACAACAAAGTATGTTGTAGAGCCAGTTGTAATTATCAGTTTACATGTCCAGCAGACATGTGTGTGAAATGGGCAACTATGTATGGGGCGTAATTTTTTTGTGGGAACAGAGTGCCGTTATATTTTATTTTTTTTTCAGGTGAGAGTGGAATGTGAGGTACAGGAAGTAGGCATATTTGGGGAGGTAGGTTGGGGAGGTTAACAGACAAGACAAACAAGATGCATACAGGGGTGGAGTATGACACATGTGGGGGGTAAACACAATTGATGGGGACGGATGTTTGGATATCGCAAGCCCATGAGCCCACAGATGGCAACAGTGGAACTGAGATCCCCACCCATGGGCTGTTACCACTGTGTCTTCACAGCCCAGGCCAGGGCTGTGCTGGGGGCTGGATAGGATGGGCAGGTGCACCCATGAGTTGCGCCACTCTCGCCTCGAGCTGGCATAGGGGATCAGTCATGGAACGCCTGATCTCACTATGCACCACAGACCGGACCCTTTGGAGGGTGAGTGGAGGCTCTCCTCCGGCCACGCTTGCAGAGGGGGGGTGAGCCCCATCCCCTGCAGCGCTTCCACCAGAAGGTGGCACAGGGCCAGCAGAGGAGGAGGTCCCGGCCTGGGCACTGGTGCCAGGTGCACTCGCCAGCTGAGGTGGGAGAGGTGGGTCCACTGGCACCCGCCTTCCCAGTTGTCCTATGTTTAGCAGTATTTAATGGCATTTTGGGTTAGTAACAAACAACACCATTCCAAATTAGTTGTAACAGCATGCATTAGTATTCCCATTCACCAAACACACATGGATTCCAAAAGTTGAACAGCAAGCATAACACATGCATATTTAGGACAACAGTGGACATTCCAACAGCATGCAGGGTTGATTGGTGGCAACAGGCCATCAGGTTTGGATATGTGAACAGGGCACATGCATCAACGTACATGCAGATATGTATAAACCAACATAACAAGTGTCCATAGGAATTAATTGTGAATACACATACCCAGTTTGGTGTGGAATAGCATCATTTGTGAACATAAGGTAGGGTGATAAAATATTACATTAACAACTTAAAATACCTATATGTATACTATACATTCCTACTAGATGCAGATATATATCTCCTACATGTATTAGTACAGTTTCCTGTATGTAACCTTACAAATGTTGGTAATGGAGATGTTACTGCTACATTAATATACATTCCATTTGTATTCATCCTGCTACATTTGAACAGTTACGTACAGTTCTAGCAGCACACTGACATTTGTGGGATCACAAGCACAAGCTGCTCATGTACCAGATTAACAGGTAAATACTATACATGACACAGTTGAGGACTATAAATATTCTTCTGACATACTGGCATTCCCATCAGCCAGTTTATATGGGCCTAGACAACTGTGGATGTTCAGCATTTCATACAACCATACTATCTCCATAATGCAAGGGTACAACAACATATCCAAAATGTGGGATGGACACAGTCCAGGTATTGTACTTTATTAAAACATTTCACTCTTTGGTTGTGGCTGTCTCATTCATTTCATTATGTCGTGCATGCAGTATACCTTTATTACAGACTTCAAGGTCTTTCTCACACTCTCTCACTTATTTTATATTTACATTTCAGGATGGTAATTAATTCTAGGCTTTATTAACATTTATTACTGGGTTACAACAATCCTTTCCAGCTGACTCACTTATTTCATATGACAGTATATACAAGGATGTATTCAATACTTGTCTGTCCTTTATTGATAGATAAGAACACTCATTTTCAGGCTGAAGCAGTTATCTGATATTACAATACAGGTGGGAACTCTATTTGAGACATGTTTACTCTTTATTAATGGATTACAATTATCCTTTTCAGGCTGCATCACTTATCTGATCTTAGAATACTACCAGAAGCTTTATTCTAGGCTTATTTGACCTTTATTACTGGGTTACAACACTGAACTCATTTACAGGCTGTCTCACTTATATTCTATAATAATACCAGCCGAATAATTACTAACCTACCTGGTGGCACAGCCTTACCAGCCTATCAGCATAGGCTTGCCGATTCGCAGAACAAACACCTGCAGCTGTAATATAAATGAAGGGATATTGGAACATACCTATCTATACTATAGGCTAGGATAGCATTTCTTACATACTTAATTACATGTATACTTACTCAGTAGTGGGGCATTGGGTATTTGACGGGCCTCCTGAATCCATCGGTTCAGTTGGTCCTCCTTTCGTCGCTTCAGGTCTGCATGGTGGTGATGGACCTGTTCACTAGTCCTCGGAATGCCTGTGGCACTGATGAGATCATGTGCCAACTGGTTCCATGCCTCTGCCTTATACACACCCAATTGAACCTGGCCCTGCATGAGTCGGCCTTCATGATGATGGACTAGGAGCCAAACCATATATTTGGACTCCTCAATGCCCCACCTTTGCTCTCTAAAGTGATTTCCCACTCCGACACCTGCCATCCTGACTGAAAATGGGTACCACAATCAGTTATGGTGTGTATTCCCACCTATGGAGCTTATATATGCCGGTTTTCCCACACTTATTTGTGATTGGCCATTTTGGAAATTTCTCAGCTAAGAGCAAACCTGCGTTGTCATGGTTATATCTTCATTCATTCCTATATGTATGGTAATACTGGATTTCTAGGTACAAGTGTCATGGCTCACTGGTTCAGTGCTTTGACTATGGTGCACAGTATCCTGGGTTCGACCCTTGTCATTGCTTTTTTATTTTACTACTGTCTAGACAGGCTAGGAGGTGTGTCTGTGTAAAGGCGACTTTGCTACATGTTGCCCAACGTTGCCCGATGGTAAACTGGTTGGCGCACTGCGCAGCTCCGCGCAAACGGCTTACGCTGGCTAAAGCGTTATTTAGTTATGTGCAGTCATATTAAGCTGGGTTCAGCGCTGTTTGGCTACGGGCACTCATTTTAAGCTGGGTAAAGGGCTACTTGGCTATGGGCACTCATATTAAGCTAGGTACAGTGCTGCTTAGCTTCGGGCACTCATTAAGCTAGGTACAGCACTGCTAAGCTACGGGCAATTATGATACTTTTTATATATACATAATATATGTTTTGTTCAGAAATACATGGGCCATTCATTACATTTTACTTAAATTAAATTTATATATATCGTGGTGGAATTGTTTCATACTTATTTAAAGAAAAATGGAGGGGGATGTTGTGGGGCTCGAACCGTGACTACCTATTCTTTGGGCAACATCTCTACCGCTACGCTATTGCTACTTTGCTTAATTTGCATATGTAGATCTTATATGCTTTTCAATGTCATATCTGCTAACTGTGGTTGAGCGAAGGGCATACCCACGCAAACGAGCGCAAATGCGGGCAAACATATTGGAAATTATAAAAAAAAAAATTGGAACGGTTATTTTTACTTTTCAAACACTTTCACTAGGGTTTAGTCTGTGGGGATGTGTGGTGTTGTGTTTCTTGACATTTCAGCGGACTCGCTCGTGGGTGTTTACTATCAGGACTCTAACTCTTCTGGGGGCGTGTCCCTTTGCAGTACTCGGCAATCGGACACGCCCCCTACTTTACTACACGGACCGTGTTAGACTAGAGTATGAGTTAGCATGCCCTCATGAATATGCATGGCATGCTGACGTCATACCATTCAACTGCAGCTTCCGTGTAAGACTTATTTAGTCTTACATGGAGGATTGCTGAATCTGGGGGTAAGTCATTAGTAACTTTCAAATTATAAGCTTCAATCTGCTCTTGCAGACAGCTAATTTCTCTTTCATTATTTCTCACAATAGCTTTAATCATGTCAAATCCACAATTATGAAATATTGTTATAAGTTCCTTGTGAAAATCATTATCATTATAGACATTTTTAGGATATTTAAAAATCCTAAGCCCTTTAGGTACAATACATAGTTTTAAGCATTCATTTAAATAAGAATTGTCTATACAAAGAGATTTGTACCTGATCAGGGCTTGATGCAATTTGTCCAAAGAATCCTTGTATGTATCCGAATTCTCAATCAAGGTATTAGAATTAATAGGTTTACAAAACACTGGCTGCAAATGAAGCCATTCATTTATGCCCCTTTGCGATCCATTAAACACATTCCTGGTATAATTTTCTGTTTCAGAACTTGTTTCAGTATGTAAAATAGAAGGTGTATTAGTAAAAGATTGTGTATTCACACCAGAAGCATGCGCATTCACGGCCAAACCAGGAACAGCTTCTTTTTTATGTAAATTTAACCCGGTAGAATTTAAAACTTCCTGGGTATGGGGTAATGAAAAATTGGATAAAACTTAGGCTGAGTGGAGTAAGTAACTCAACTAGCTGGGTTAACTGCAAAGCTATTTTGCAATATTCTCCCAGCTCACTTCCCCTACTTCCTTCTGGACGGTTGGTAGGTGTGCTGTGTCCCTCAGTACAATCCATAACAAAAAACAGGCAACCAAAAAGATGGAGTGAGTCCAGAAAGTCAACACAAACACTAAAAAATATTCTGGACTTAACTAAAAGGCACAGAATAAAGGCAGGAAACTCCTGTAGATGCAAATCACTATTTATTAATGCAAAATCCTTAAAACCACAGACTTCTTTAGATAAAGCAAACAATGTCCCTACACATATTCCCTTTATATATCTTAATATAGATCATTAAACAATTAATTAAAATATATAATTGACTTGTTCATAGGTTCATAGTTTATTGTCTTAGGGCCGGATTCACGATGGCTTGCACGGAGTCTAAGAGTAGAGTAAGACTCCATGCAGCCATCATGTCTGACGAGCGATCCAGGAACAGCCTGTAGGGGTGTGTAAGAGAGCTCCTAAAATGGCTCTTACACGGACAGGGCAGGGATATGCAAATCACCTCAATTGCAGGTGAAAGCATGCAAATGAGGTAGATTTGTGATTCAGGAAACCCCTACCTGTCTGAGTAAGAGCAGTGTTATTTGCAGAAATGTACTCAGTTGACAACTGAGTACAGTTCTGCAAATAACAAAACAGAGCCGTGACAGCTCCAAATAAAGGTTGCATCCAGTGCAGGAAGCATGCCAATGGCCATATATATGGCCATTGGAAATGTTTCCTGATGCAACATATAAATAAAAATATTTTATTTTTTTTCGCCGATTTCAGATGTTTAAGCATAGCACAGCGCCGTGCAAATGGGGTGCGCTCTAAAACCCAGAATACTAAAAATTAAAACACACAAATGTTGAATTTATAGAAATTGTTAATGTACAATGCAAGGGAATGGCAGGCTGAAGACAACAAGGCCACCGAGTAGTGGTTGCTAAGGGGAGAAGCTCATTCTAAGACATGTAACCAAGCATTAGTAGGCAATCCTATGTAAATGAGTGTTAGGATAGTGAATCGCAAGTTTACATAGCAAATTAGGACAGTCAGTGGAGTGTAGAAGTAGGATATGGGGAGTAACAGAGTAGAAGATAGGTGACATCATGAGGGGGATATGTATGAAAGAAGTGAAGCTCATTGGAGCAGAGTGGCATGTGTCAGCTGTCATTTATACATCATGGAAAGAGGTGTGTCAACAGGTAGGCTAGGGAAAGCCAAGAAACGGAAGGTGTATGCCGTAGATAATACCAAAGTTTCTTGTTGAGCAGGTATGCACGCATGTACACGCGTGTAAACCCAAATAAGACAGTGTGCGTGCGTGTAAGCGTGAGTGCACGCGTTTAAGCCAGAGTAAGCATGTATAAGGCTGTTTAAAGAGTTGTAAGCACGTTTGCGCTAGTGTGCACGCGGTTTAACCAGAATAAGCAAGTTTTAGTCCATGTAAGCATGTGTGCACACGTGTTAGCAGCTGTGCACATGTGTGCACTTGTGAGCGCCGTGCTCCCCCCCCTGAGGAAACAGAAAGGAAAAAGGAAGCACAACAAATAGTAGGAAGCTACCAGGGAGTACTAGCAGAGCTAGCAGGTGAAAACAATCAGAATCAGGCAATTACACAGGCAGTACACTAGCCCAGTCCAGCCTAGCACTTAAAACTCTGCAAACAACAGTCCAATACATTTCTCACAAGAGACACTGCAATAAGCTAATAGAAGTGAAAACTGAAAAAGCTTTACTGAGACAAAGAAATGTTAGGGGCTGCCATTGCTGTTATAAGGCGACATATGCAACATGCTGAGGGTGGTGACAATGGAAATGCTGCAGGACAACCCACAGTGAGGAGACGGAGAAGAGTGTACAGGCCCAGGGTAACCTACCAGGGGCTACATGAGCTGGAGATAGTGGAGCACTATAGAGTGGACAGAGACCTCCTGCAGCAAATTGTTGAGCTGTGCAGGCCAAGCCTCACACACAGAATCAACAGAGGGGAACCCATCCCAGTGGAAACCAAGGTATGTGTTGGCCTAAGAATACTAGCAACAGGTACCTTCCAGAGACCAACTGGTGATATGATGGGGATATCACAGGCATCAGCATCCAGGGTACTACACCAGTTTCTGGATGCCATGTCAGCACATGTCGGTGATAATATATATTTCCCCAAATCCCGTGAGGTACTGACCAGCAATATGCGTCTCTTCCAGCAAATAGCGGAATACCCTGAGGTAGTGGGTGCAATAGACTGCATGCACATACGCATCAAAGCACCAGCCGGCGAGCGGGGTAGGGTCTACTTCAAACGCAAGGGCTTCCCCTCCATCAACTGCCAGGTCGTAAGTGATGCCCAGGGCATAATACTGAATGTGTGTGCAGGCTGCACTGGAAGCTACCATGATTCCCATATCTGCCATCTGACAAAGCTGTACCAGACATTTGCCAATGGGGACATCCCGCATGGTCACCTAGTGGGGGATGCTGGCTATGCACTGGAGCCGTGGCTGATGACACCCATCAGAAATGCACACACACCTGAACAGGAACGCCATAATGAGGCGCATGCACAAACACGTAATGTAATAAAGCGTGTGTTTGGGCTGCTCAAGTCACGGTTCCGGTGCCTGGACACATCTGGTGGAGCCTTGCAGTACTCACCAACTACATGTACCCAAATTGTCATGTTTTATGTGCTATGCTACATAATATGATCCTGTAAAAACAGCTGCAGCAGGACCAGCACAGGCCTGGGCCAAACAGCCCCCCCACCATTGCCAAGGCCATCACAGGCAGACCGTGACTCAGAGGAGGAGCAACCTGAGCCTGCCCCAGTAGGCAGAAGGAGGCATGCCCAGTATGCTTTGGCTTTGGCAAAGAGGCAATGCATAGCACATACACTGGCTCAGTAGGAACTCTGGAAATGATACCTCTCTCCGACTCGCACATAAAGTAAAAGGGATGCCTAAGTTGACACTACCTGCATCCAAACATGTGCAGGGAGTGTAGTATGTGCATCCGACATAGGCAGCCCTGCAGCACCAACTAAGGCATGAATGCCATGTGTTAAGCAATATAAAGCAGTGCTAAACAGCAATTACCACCATGTAGTATATGCAAAAAAAATCCCACACACCAACTAGCACAATTGTGGTCAATGTTCAGTAATATTGGGCAATGTCCAGCAATGTTGGTGAATATTGAGCAATGTTGGACAAGCCTGGTCTAAGTAGGGCATAGCTGAGCAAAAGCCAACATGCTCATATTAGTTTAACAGGCCCTTAAAAAGTCTGGTCTGCTCAGTATGAAAATATAAAAGCGGTGATGGGCCTCAAACCCAGGATACTGTGTACTATAGCCAAAGTACTGAACCACTAAACCATGACAGCAGTGCGGTGGTCCACCTGTATGATGGAATGTTGATAAGTCTATGCAAAGTATTCCATGGAAACCCTGCAGGCACAGCATAATCCTTGTTGAGTTATGACACAAAGGTGAGTCCTGCAGTGAGAACAGAACCTGACTTCCAACACACACAGTATAAATGTTAATACTGGTCATGTGCGCACACATCAACAAATGTAGTGGACCTCAGATAGCAACATACAGAAGGGTCACACTGGGCATGCTCACACACTTAGGCCATGTCTGAGTACAGCAGTGGGCCACGCATATCTGGCAGTTGCATGTGTTAACCCAGGAACCTGTCACTATACAGCAATCCGCCCTATGCACACAGTTATATGACAACACACACATCTATAATATAGTGGAACCCTGTCAGAATCAAATGTGTTCTTCAGATACCGAAGTTGTTCATAGAAACTGGTAAAACAAAGATGATAAAGACCTGCAAACAGTATCAGCAATAAACATTGTGCATCTTGACCATTAGCATAGGTTCAGAGGTCGACACTAGGCTATCTGCCCTAGGGCATGTACAAGCCTAGCCAGAGTGTGTTTGGCATTCGCAACCCTGTCAGATTACTACACTGTGTGTCTGAATAGTAGGTCGCACAAGATAGCCCATGTACGTTTAGGCTAGTGTGCCTCTGTCTAACAGGGACACAGAAGATATCCCAGGGGTAAATATACAATCACCCATACAGTCATCAAGATGTCTCCAGTAGGTGGTCAGTGGGTGGCTCTGCCTATGTGAAACTGGGATTACATTCTGTAGTGAGTGGAGCCTCTGGGATAAGAATCTGTTCCTCCACAATGTCCTGTTAACATCTGTGCAGATGTATACGTCCCTGGAGTGTGTAGCTCCAAGGGAGTTGGATATCCTGAGGTGGAGCATGTCCAGTAATTCCGGGTTGGGTATATCTGTAAACAACAGGCACACATCATATCTGAGTAGGTGGTAAGTGACTGAGTAGAGCTGGAGTTACTGCATCTGAACTATGCAGGGCATCTGTGTGAGTCCCTAGATCTGCTTGGTGAGGATCTTCCATGGCCAGTACAGTTGCTGCAGGTGTCAGGTAAGGTACACCCCAAATGTGGCATTGTAACCAAGCATGGATGTGATGAGTATAAGGTCACAATGACCTCACTCGATCTAGATGTGAAACAATATGGGATAAGGTGGACCACATAGAAGGTGTGTCCAACCACTTTGGCAACTGGAATGTTAAAGGCGACAGTGCGAACAAGTCATGTCCCCAAACCCCTAACAACTCCTACCATATGTAATGGAGTACTACCCATGTGGAAATGTGTGGGCATGCTGTTATTCCCAAAGGAGATGACTATGCAACTAATGGCATTTAGCTGTAGGCCAAGGCTCAGGCACCAGTCATCCATCTCTGTGAGACCCTGATTGAGTATGCATGTGGCAGCTGGAGAGTTGATCATGGCACCCAGTTTGCTGTCAAGTGCAAACATGTTCAGCCATATTCCCCCTGTGGTAGCCTGTACGTAAGACAAATATATACTGAACAAGAGAGGTCCCAGGACCAAGTCGTGTGGGATGCCATGTGTAGCTGGTGTATAGTCAGACATGGCACCTGCAATTCTGACCATGTGGGTGCTATCCCTGATCTAGGTATCAATCCATTGTGTCAGATATGTGTCCATATCGACGCTGGTGAGCCTATGCATAATGGCCCAGTGGGTTATTGTGTTTTAGGGTTTTGCAAGGTTCAGGTAGGCTGTGTGGACAGCTGTCCCTATGTCGATGGACCTGTTAGCCATTTAAAGAATACAAACAGGTTCAAGAGGCAAGATCTTCCAACAACAATGCTGAAATGTGTAAGACACAGTGCCTGTAGGTTCCCAATGTCTATGTGTATGAGT
This sequence comes from Protopterus annectens, assembly GCF_019279795.1. Taxonomy (NCBI): domain Eukaryota; kingdom Metazoa; phylum Chordata; order Ceratodontiformes; family Protopteridae; genus Protopterus; species Protopterus annectens. Next base: position 431,004,112 of record NC_056742.1, on the reverse strand, counting down.
CCTATGACAATATGCTCTATAGCATTGCAGAACAGGCTACATAGGCTTATCGGGCAATATTGTCTGTGGTCCATTGTGGCACCAACTCTGTGGAGTGGGACCACTGTTGCAGTATGCCATTGCTTGGGTACATATCCTGTGGTAACTCCGATATTGAACAGTGATGTAATGTGAGGGTTGCGTTTGTCATGATGCTCGTGTAGGATGCAGGCTGGGACACCATCTGGTCACATTGATACTGTGATGTACGCTGTGGGGAGAGCAGCACTCACCTGTTAATGTGTGATGTCAGGGAGGTTATTCTCTGTTGGGATGGATAGTTGCTCCTTAGAGGGGTTGGGTGGGAGACATCTGCACTGAACCTGTTTCCCAGGATGTAGGCAATGCCAGTGGGTTCAGGTTAGGTTTAGTCAGTATGCAGTAACTCACAGCATATCAGTGAGTGTCCACCCAGGTTCCTAACATAACTGAAGAAGGCCGTGTGATAGTCATACGTGTCTGTTGCAATTGTCTGGTAGAAGCGGCCCTTAGAAAAGTCCATGAGTGATTGTAGCTGTCTGCTAGTACAGATCACAGATGCCTTCCCAGTCTGGGATTGTGCTCTATCATGTAGTAGCTTCCTCCTGATGTTGTATGGCTTACTAATGGTTGGTGCCTACCAGACAGGTCCCCTGTCATTGTAGTAGTGGGTCCTGTTGTTATTTGGGATAGCACAATCCATGCAGTCCACTAGGTGTCCATAGAATGTGTATGTAAAGGATGCAGCAGTGTGAGCTGTATATGCCACTGTCCCAGGATCTCTGAAGGATACCACCTTGCTTCGGTGAAGTGAGATGTTGGCTCATGAGAAGTTCACCAAGATTACCCAGGATGGGTGTGTGGAGGGTATATGTATGTCCTGTGAGATACATGTATGTTCTGACCTTACCAATGAGGGGTATATCGCTGGTGTGGAACATAGAGTCCCCATGTTGGTGATGATCAGGTCAAATATGTATTCCCCCTTGTGGCTGTGCTGACTGGTTGTGCCATAGCATATGAATCCACAAATTGTAGTGACTGTTGGGTGAGGGTGTCGGGGCTTGAGTAGTATCCCCAGTCAATATTTGTGTATATGAAGTCACACAATATAATGGTGTCTGTGGAGACCATCATATTCTCCATAGTTCCCACGAAAGTCGAGTGTGGTTCCTGAGATTGGGAGTGTGTTCTGTAGCAGGCAACAAACTGAAAGGCAGTATTGCACAATGGTAGTTGTATATGTATGGTCTGTGATGCTTTGTGCAGTGCTACTAACCTGGAGGTGTGTGTATCTGTGATGTATATGGATACTCCCCCTAGTTGTGTTGTCTGTTCCAAGTCTTGTTGTCAGACAGCATGATATGAAACATAACTTGGTAGTGCTGGTGTGCATAAGCAAGCCTGAACCTGGTGTCTGTCAGTGCACACATATTGCTATCCTCCATACTGTGGAGCGTCCTGAGTGGCCACAATATGAGGTTAACACAACTGTTGTTGAGCAGCATTACCCTTAGTTTCATTTAACTTGTAATGTCTATGGAGGTGGGTTTGTCTTCTGAGCCCTGCTTAAAAAAGGCACTCTGGTGGTAGCAAGAGCCTTAGCCAGCATATCAAAGTTCAAGGGTGACAGGTGGAAGCTGTCCATAGTGAAGCTACATGGCATGTTGAGGATGTCACCATATGCTGACAGACACTGTATCCCCTATGAATGAAACAAATTTGTTAGCCAACTGTTAAATATGATATGTGTGTCCGTATACTGTGACATCATAATTGGTGGGTGTAAGATGCTAGACAAGGTCAGGGTCATACTGGCCTGGGCTACAAGATCAGAGTGTACCTCCATGTATCATGTCATGTGGTCCAGGGAGTAACGTCTGAGGTTACACACACCAGCATGGACAATGATGGTGCCAGTCTTGTACTTGCTTTGGAGTGACCTGACTGCCTGTGTTATGCGGCAGATCCTGGCACCCAACAGACAGCCCAAAGTGACTATTCCCTTGTCAGGGCTGGTGAGTGGTACGTCAGTGTGTTGGAACATAAGTGTCGCCTATTACAAGTGTATTAGGTGTGTTGTCTAGCCCGAAGGGCAGTGACTGTGTGGCACACTGTCATTGTGAACATTGTGATATGTGGGTATTGTAGTGGGGTAGCAGGTGTGTGTGTGTGTCTGCTTTGGAGGTCTATGCTGCTTAGGTAGAGTACATTTACAGCATCCGAGTATGTCTATATGTGCTAATGTGGTTTGAGTGCTGTTGCTAGAGGATATGTGAGACTGATATGTGGTGTGTGTGGTTACCTTCACCACCTGATAGACTGTGCCACTCATGGGTCGAAAGAGTTCAGCTCCCTGTATGTCTATATAGGTGCATCTCACACATATATCTGAGTTTGTCGGTAGGAGGAGAGGGATGTCTGTGTACATGAGGCAGATGTGTCATTGTGTCAATATCACAATATCCACCAGCTGGACTGAAGAGTACACACAAAACTGACCCCTGGACATGCCAGGATATTATCATGACATACTCTGTAGCCTGATCACAAAGGATCAGTAGGGTGTTAAGCATGTAAAAGAGTATAACAGGGATTAGTGCTCATGTCTGTTGGTGTTTTGTAAAGAGTAGCTGAGAAGGAGTCCAGACTGAATCATGACACATCCTTCAGCTATGTCATAAATATCAACGTACACCCATATATGTCCTTAGTCAGGGCCAACTGTACCTGAGTGACAATGCCGACATCATGACAGACAGGCCCATATGTACATACCCATCCCCCACGGACAATAGTCCACATCAACATACCAGGAGATATGACATGTAGAATGGATGAGCAGCCACCCCCACTGCCAAAAGCATGGCAGCAGGTGGAATACATTGATTCCCAATATGTGTCTTGCACAAACTAAAGAACAAACAGATCAGGCACCTGAACAGTCAGCTGAGCCTCACCCCCTACACAGGATGTGGAACCATTGAATGTGTCACAGCTACATATGGCACTCCCCACAAGTATTGGTGCACAATACACCATGGGAAGTCAAGTCCAGTATGCCTATGAGGTCTGATCTGCAAGGTCATGGAGTACATCATGGTTGCAATCATAAACAGAACTATTGGAAGCTGACATACACACAACCCTGTGGTATGTTCATGTGCGGATCATGTTTCTCAAACATGCTAGACTGTTTGCAAGGCAGCCACCCAGGACATACATCAATGAACACATCTACACATGTGTCACATAGACTTTGAATAGCCCTTTATCAACATCCCAGACACATGTAGTATCAACAAAACCAACAAGCTGTGCATAAATATGTGTTGACATATGACGGAATGTCAATGTGTCCACAGATCGATCACACAAGGTAAGGATTCCGAGGTCTTGTTCAAGCTGTTGAAACCTGCTGACCCACATGGACCACTCCTGGAATGGCATAAAACAAAGTGTACACACATCACCATGTCCAGTCTGATGATGTCACCATCCTACAAATACAGCAGGAGAAGAGAAACCACCCAGTAAAGCAAATAGCGCGCCGTGTTAATGCGTCTCTCTCTAGTATCATAACATAGTTAGGCAGGGGCTTGAATCCTGCAAATGTTGACTGTGTGTTACACTGTTGGTCAATGCTGTGTGGGTTTTGCTTTTTCCATGGTATGACATAGTATGATGACAACAGTAAGTGCATTGCACACATCAGGTATCTGCGTGGCAAATATATATGTGTACATGTCCCCTCAATCAGTACATAGGTGTGAAGCCTGCATACTACATGAATACATTTGTTTCCATTGACAGGTTGTGCCGCTGATTCTCAGATCGTAGGTCACATATGTATGTATGTGACACGGCCGTCCACTGTCGTGTTCTGTGGCCAAGGTCAGCTGTGACACACACACCCATGACAGTTACTTAAGTGTTGTGTGAGTGAGGGTATATGCCTGGGGTATATGTCAGACATGGTCATACACAACAAAGTCTGCCAAGAATGGAGAGACTTTATAGGTGTACGACTACTTTGTGGATATGCATTCAGGCCTCTAATGTCTTATGTGATACATCTTGGGACTCCACAATACCTATGGATATGTGGATATGATATAACATGGGTCTGTATGTACACAATGGTACCCAACATACATGTTGAGGGCTACCACCTGTGTGGTACTGATGTGATAGTATGTATAGTACATGAGGATGACTATGCCATAGTCGGCTTACTGCTATACAGCATGTTTCAGACAGCAGGTATCTCTCTGTATGATACCCTTGTGTAGGATATGCGTCCCATCAAGGGAATGCATTGTAGGCCAATCCATGCATTCCCAGATTTGTATGGACACATCCCTAGTGTGTCTGCATGTACCTAAGGGGGCTATATGACACACAGGTGTGGTCACAGTAATGGGTGGTGGTCATTACCACTGGTTAGTGTTATAGTGTAGCACCGGAAGGATCCAATTGATACTGGGTTCCCTACTACCGTGTGTCATTTGTCAGGACATCATCCAATGATTGCTTATAGTCATGCTGTTGAGGTTGTGTATACTACCAGACCACAAATCATTGACAGATATTAACAGTATCACCCACAGCATAGTGTCTACCCATGTTATACACATGTCTACCCATGTTAGTACATAACTGTAGTAGAATGCATACTGGCCATTGAAAGATGCTATGAGATGTTAACAATGTGTACAACAGGATATGCCTCACGTCCCATGTGTCCACTATGCATGTACATCCAGACAGTGCGCACCCACCATGTTCACAGATGTACACTTGCTAATCTGTACTGCACACATCACACACGTACTGTCCACTCACTAACACATGCTGGCAACACATCACACATCAGCCAAGTGGCAAATGGGTGGATAATACATACTCAGATCTAACAGTGGTGTAAACAATGCTACATTGACAATCTGAACTTTGATGCATAATGTCTGCTCAGATATACCTACAAGGATGTAGTTACACTTCCTTGTTGACAACTTGCTATTATTGCTACACTGCTATAGTGTCACCCTGTGCATCAGCACCATGTTAGCCTGTCCCTTCGTCAATAATGCAGATGACAGGAGGTGGCACAGGTATCATCATATGCACAGGGCGTTTTGTTGTTTGCCAGAGCCTGACATTGACCTATCCAATCGACATGTGTGTGTGTGTGTGTGTGTGTGTGTGTGTGTGTGTGTGTGTGTGTGTGTGTGTGTGTGTGTGTGTGGGACAACAGTACAGCATGGGCCAATGTTGATGTAATGTGTGTGTGTATGTGTGAGCCCTAGTTGTTTGCTTAATGTGTGTGTGTCTGCATGCACACAGCTCCACCATGTGGCTGCCATATATGGTGGTTTGTAGGACAGCCACAGACTGTACCTGCTAGGCTGTACAGATCACTGTCTCCGGCCATGGACACAGTACCTGTGCCTGGCAGGGGTGCTACGGACAGTATTGGGTAAAAACCCTGATTGGGTGCTGTCATCAGAGGCAGAGGCATGCTGACTGGACCCATGTCCTTGCTGGGACTGGCCAGAGCCAGGTGCACATGGTCTACTGGGACGGTCAATGGACAGGCCAGCACCAGCACTGCTGGGGCTGGTACTGCCACTACGGGAGCAGCTGTGAACTGTGGGCCATCTGCGACCACTGCCATCTGTTGCTGTTGCTGGCATGCATCTGTGTCGACATCGCAACCGTCCCGCATGGTCCTGGGTCGAGGAAGACATGTTGTGGTGGGCATCTATTGTCTCCACCCAACGTCTATCAATGACCTCAGTGTAAGTCCGGATGGCACCGGCAAGGTCATGGATGCTGTCATTGATAGCGGTGTAATGTGCCCTCTGCACCCTAAGTCCCTGCCTGGTGTAATGTTCCATACGTGCCTGAGCCTACATTACAGCCTGGAACATAGTGGTCATCGTAAGACCTGTGAGGGCACGCCTGCCAGGGGCAATAGGACCAGTGGTGCTCCCTCGAGAACCCCTGGACCTCCACCTATGTGGTACCATTCCGGGTCTATGGCTATGGCTGCTGTGAGGGGATGCAAGTGCCATGGGTACCACACTCTCCTGGTCAATGCCAACTGTATGCTGTCCCTCGCCTATGGCCATTGGTGGTGAGGGATGTAATGGCAGTATGAGTGTGTGCATAGATGGGATTGAACGCTGTGTACTGTTGATTGGTGGACCAACGACAGACCCTGTCAAATCTCCCTGTGCCACAATACATGTGTCATCATCACCACTATCCGTGGCAGTGGCTTCAGGTCGCCTGCTGGTTTCGCCAACTCTGCACCTGTGAGAGGAAGACAGGAAACACACTTTACAGTCTGCACATGCACACATGCACACATGAACACAATGCACACATGCACACATGCACACATGTACACTTGCACACACGAACACATGAACACATGCACACATGCACACTCCTCACTACAGCAGATACACACACACAACAGCAATCCAAAACACACTCAGTAGTGGTTGAAGGTGGATGACAGTATCACAAGGCAAACAGTAGCATCACACATGTCAGCATGCAGAATAAGTGTTGATCAAGTCCATGCAGTGTGAGTGTAGACAGCCATAGTTAATGACAGTGTACATGGCTGTGGTGCATGTGTGTACATGTTTAGTGATTGCCTACACCCTGGAACACAATGTGTACAAGGACACAACATTTCTGTGCAAGTATTATAAGCTATCCAATGTCCTGTGCACCATCACTCACAGGTATACATACCATGGCTGCATGTGTTATCTGTATGTCACATGGATTTCCATGTCTGATTGCAGTGTCTGTAGCAGATAATTGTGGACACAGGTGTAGCACATGCATGCTATGTACACACACTGGATGAGTGGTGCATGTGTACGTGATGGAATACCAATTCTGGACATGGCCATTGTAACTGTATGGGGTGTAGTACCATTACCCATCATCATCATGCATCATGTGGTCACTCAATTACACAGCCATGTTGCACAAGGGTGTGTGAGGTGCCCAATAGGGAGCATTGCCTAACATGACTGTGTTATGTGTTGAAGAGTGTTGCACAGCCCCATGCTAGGCCCCAACCCCTCAGGTATAATATATGTGATGTGTGGATGACATGTGGGATACTGAAGTGTGGCCTGGCAGCAGGTGTCCAGTTACAACATGTGTAGCATGTTGATGTGTACTGTGTATGACAAACGTGTTATGTTGTGTACATGTGTGTCAACTATGCCTATCCAATGTGCAGTACAGTGTTGCCACATTTGTGTCTGATGCTCTGTGCATTGCATGTGATTGAGACAGCTACTGACTTTACTGAGATGTTTACTGCCTCACAGCAAACATGCACAGCATGCATTATACATAGGTGTGTTATGTGTACATGGCCTACACCTCAATTATGACATGCACATTTCAATACCAACTTTAAAGTGCTAACACATTCACCAGCATCTGTCGTCTGCCCTGCTGCCACACCAGAGGGAACTACAAGAATATGACACAGTTTGTCAGTGGCCACAACTGTGGCTTTGCTACTGTGAGTGTGCTAAACTACAGTAGAACAACAGGCATAGGTGTACAGATACTATTCACAATATCAGTATTGCACACAATAGGCAGCACAACTGCCAAACACAGTACACATCTCACATATGCATAATCTAACAATACAGGTAACAGTAGACTACAGCTAGAGTATGTTACCTGCACACTCCATGTTACCATGCTGGGTGGCTCCGGCCTCCATGATGACACATGTGTGATGTTGTTGCTGCTGTAGGCCAGGAATCACCACACTTAGGAGCAGTTCCTCATCTCTGGTGAGGGGGTATGCATGGCCATCCCACCACCTGTGGCAAGCTGTTGTCTATGGATATCAGACGCACGCCACCGGACATGTCTAATTAAATCACTGCAGTGATGGCGTACCTGCTCATATATCCGGTTATGCATGCCTATATCATTTACCCGAAGAACAAGATCTTGCCACAGTGCAGTACGCTCCTGCTGGCGCTGGCTGGCCCTGGAAAACAGCAGGGTATAGTGCTGAACCAGGCTGTGGTAGATTTCCTGTTCCTCTGCAGCTGTATAGCAGGGATTCCTTTCATGAGCCATTAGCCTGGAAGACAAGTAAATGATATGTGTGAGCAAGTCATGTGGCATGTTTACAAGTATGTCTCTCTCTCTCTCTCTCTCTATATATATATATATATATATATATATGTATATATATATATATATATATATATATATATATATATAAATATATCTATATATATATATATATATATATACATACATATATATATATATATCTATACATAGACATATATATATATATATATATATATATATATATATATATATATATATATGTATATATATATATATATATATATATATATATATATATATATATATATATATATATATATATAGAGAGAGAGACATACTTGTAAACATCCATTGATGTACATATACATGCATATATAGGCACATATACTGCCCACCTTTCATGGTGGGAATATCAATTATGAAACAGTTGTGAGACATACAATTATGTAATAATATTGCACAGTGTTGTGCAGAATGCATTTCGCTGTCCTCACGCCGTATACCTGTAACAGACCTCACTGGCTGTAACTCAGTCCCACAGCATTTAACCACCACATGACATATACCTGCACTGCTTGCTGTTTTCAATGCCACACACTACAACCTACATAGATATGTGCACATAGCAACCTTCAACTACATATATATGTCCAGCCTTCACTAACAGTTGCAATATGTCCCTTGCCCTATGCACATCTGCATATACATATAGATACGGACCGCTACCACATATGGAGGGTTCACAGTAGGTAGAGTACCCTTCTGACACATCATTCAGATGCCAGCAAATACATCTCTGTTACATACCTTACCTTTGTATTTCTCACCTCTGTCTGTTGTACCTGTTGACTTTTTTCTTTTTTTGTTGGTTAGTGTCTCCAACTGCCTCTGTTTTTTTTTTTTTTATTCTGGTTGGTGTCTCCAACTGCCTCTGTTTGTTTTATTTTTTTGGGTTGGTGTCTCCAACTGCCTCTGTTTTTTTTTTATTCTGGTCGGTGTCTCCAACTGCCTCTGTTTGTTTGTTTGTTTGTCTATCTGTCTCACTCCCTCTCTCTCCAGTTGCTGCAATAATATTATTGCATGTGTGGACAGCAAGTACAGGCTGCTTTTGTAGGTATCTGCACATGTGCATGTGATGGCCTCAGCACCAATTGGTGCCCACCATTTAGTAATTGCATGCAGCCTGCTGTGTGGTAATTGCAGTTCTCACTGTGTTTTCAGGACACTGCTATAAAATGATAAGTTGGGTAGGCATAGGCCTTTCAGTTTAGCAAGGTGGGGACCATGCTTGTTTGCTGTGGACACTGTTGTGTCAGTCAGAAGGTTGGTATATGTCTCATATCTGATGCTGGGTTGTAGCCAGTGAAATGCACGTAGTACTGAAACCTGACTGTTGCTTTTTCTAGTACACTCTTCTCAGTGTGTAAGTTTACTCACACCTCCTAATGCTAACACTGGATACATGGCTGTATGTACTTTATTTTGGGATTAGGGAATTAACTGGCATACAACAGTAGTTATTGCAATGTATTCCTATGGCTTTCCTATTTTCCCTATACATTCACTCCTTGTAATGCATGTTATAGTTCCTTATTGAAATGTATTCCTATGGCTTTCCTATTTTCCCTTTACATTCACTCCTTGTAATGCATGTTATATTTCTTTATTGCAATATATTCCTACAGCTTTCCTATTTTCCCTTTACATTCACTCCTTGTAATACATGTTATATTCCTTTCAGCACCAAGTTATTGTATATCTGCTGTGGCTTAGTGGTACATCATGCAGACTGGTGAGTCCAAGGTGTGTGGTTTGAGACTGACAAGGGTATTTTATTTTGCTGCTGAGCAGTATAAGGGCTTTGTCATAAAGAGTGACTAAGGCACTTTTAAGCAGTTGTGAGTGGGTTTGCGTGGTTTTGCGCGATGCTTAGCGATGCTAAGCTAAGCTTAGCTTAGCTTATTGTATTTTAGCAATACTAAGCTAAGCTTCACTTAGCTCATTTTATGTTAGCAATACTAAGCTAAGCTTGGCATAGCTTATCATATCTCAGCAATGCTAAGCTAAGCACACACATGCGCACACTGGTGCAAACCCACTTACTACTGTTTACAAGTGCTCACTCCCGCTAACCCCCGCGCTCATGTCTTTGATAGAAAAGTAAATGGGGAGATAGGAATGTGGTGATAAAGGGTGCACAAAGAGGGGAAGACAGTAGGAGAAACCAGCTTGGGATGTACACGATGGGTGTGGAGAAGGTCCATAGCTGCCCATTTCTTTACCAGCAACAGCTGTGCATAATCAATATATTAGGTGGGATATTTGAAACCTTCCACCCCTGAGAGAGGGGTGAGGACAACTAAGTATGTTGTGCTACCAATTATGAATATCAGGCACATGCACTGTTTGTGAACTGTTATACTGTCATTAATACGTTACTCACTTCTGAACAGTTTGTGGTTTGTGTTGACATTAGCACAGTCTGCTCAGGACAGCTGGACATATTGCTGTACTGTGTATGCCTACCTACACCCTTGGTTGTGCCTGACTACCCTGGTATATAGTACCTTTGGGTAGGGGTGTAGAACTGCAGAGTGCATTATTTATTATCGTGTGATGTTTATCTTACTGAACATGCAGAGTTGCATAGTAAGTCTATGGAGGCTTGTAGTCTGTCCGAGTAGCTCCCACCTGTGGACATATCCAGATGGTAGACAAAGGTCAGCCTAGTATTATTTGACTGTGCACCACAGCAGTCTTTTCAGCACCTGAACAATGGCATTGTCACAGGTGGTTGCTAGCAGTACATGGCTGCATCCTTTGATATTTCTGTGTTGTACTTCTACATAAAGGCATGCTTGTGGGATTCATTCTACAGCTATTTGCAGAGTGTGTAACAGCAGACAAGCTGATATGCCTGTGTGTTTCTGACTCTTCCAGGCCTCAGATACTCTCACATATATATTTGAACAGCCTCAGGGAAAGGTACATATAACTGGGTTACACCTGTGATATAGTTCAGACATTTTGCAGTTCAGACTTTAGGGGATTCAGAGCATATGTATTACTACACATTTTCTGACGTGCAAGCAGTGTCTACTCTCACTTATTGACATTTGTCATTCAATGAGATTCAACAATTGTCTGCCTACTGTTAGTAAATTTCACAGGGAGTCAGAGGGGCACAGCTAACATTTATTTACAAATCAGGGTCATCACTGTAGATCAGTCACTGTTGGGAGGTCTGGCCTGTGACCTATGCAGATATGCCAGTGTTTATCCTGCTCTGATACTGTGTGGGGTTTGTAAGCTGTTACTGTAACCTTATTCCCTACTAGCATGGCTGATTCTCTTTTCACAGTCATGTCATGCAATTCCACAACACCTGCTGGTTAAGGCCCACAGAACAAGATTTGTGTTATGCCATTCCTATTTTCCCTTTACATTCACTCATGGTAATGCATGATATATTGCTTTCAGCACTGAGTTAGTGTATATCTGCTGTGGTGTGGTGGTATTTCATGCAGATTGGTGTGTCCAATGTTCCGGGTTCGAGATTGACAAGGGTATTTTATTTTGCTGCTGAGCAGCACAAGGGCCTTGTCATACAGAGTGACTAAGGCACTTTTAAGCGGTTGTAAGTGGGTTTGCGCTGGTTTGCGTGATGCTTAGCAATCCTTAGCTAAGCGCACACAAGCTCACACCCGCGAACCCCCACTAACTACTGCTTAAAAGTGCTTACTCCCGTTAATTCCCACGCTAATTTCTTTTAAAGAAAATAATATGGGGAGATAGGAAAGTGGTGAAAAAGGGGGCACAAAGAGGGAAAGACAGTAGGGAAACCAGCTCGGGATGTGCAGGATGGGTGTAGGGAAGGTCCATAGCTGCCCATTTCTTTACCAGCAACAGCTGTGCATATGTATGAAATTTGGTGTGAAATTTGAAACCTTCCACCCCTGAGAGAGGGGTAAGGACAACAAAATATGTTGTACTGCCATTTAGAATTATCAGTTTACATGTCCAGTGGACATGTGTGTGAATTGGGCAGCTATGTATGGGGCGTAATTTTTTTGTTGGAACAGATTGCCCTTTTTTTATTTTTTTTTTCAGGTGAGAGTGGAATGTGAGGTAGAGGAAGTAGGTATATTTGGGGAGGTAGGTTGGGGAGGTAAACAGACAAGACAAACAAGACGCATACAGGGGTGAAGTTTGACACATGGGGTGGGTGAACACAATTGATGGGGAAGGATGTTTGGAAATCGCAAGCCCATGAGCCCACAGATGGTAACAGTGGAACTGAGATCCCCACCCATGGGCAGTCACCACTGCACCTTCACAGCCCCGAGGGTGGCTGTGCTGGGGGCTGAGTAGGACGGGCAGGCTCATCCGAGAGATGCGCCACTCTCGCCTCAAGCTGGTATAGGGGATCAGCGACTGCACACCGGATCTCCCTACGCACCACAGCCCAGACCCTTCGAAGGGTGACGGGTGGCCCTTCTCTGCCCACGCTTGCATGGGGGGGATGAGCCTCATCCCCTGCAGCGCTTGGCACAGGACCAACGGAGGAGGGGAGCCCGGGCTGGGCACCGGAGCTGCTGCTGCCAGGTGCACTCGCCAACTGAGGAGGGACAGGTGGGTCTGCTGGGACCGGCCTTCTCATACATTCTGTGATTAGGTGTATTTAATTACAACATAAACAACAGCATTCCAGATTAGATGTAACAGCATGCAGTAATATTCCCATTAACCCAACACACCAAGGTTCCAACAGTTGAACAGCAAGCATAACACATGCATATATTGAACGATAGTGGATATTCCAACAGCATGCAGGGATGTTTGGTAGCAACAGGCCACCATGAACATGGTGTTTGAACAGGGGACATGCATCAACATCAATGCAAATATTTATAAAACAATAGGACATATGTCCCAACAAATACTTAAGGTTACACATACCATTTGAGGTGTGGAATTGCATGGTTTATGCACATACGGTAGGGTGTAGAAAAAAACCTCAGTTAACATCTTTTAATGACCTTTTAGTCTACATTCCCAGTGACTGCAGTTGTATATCCCCTACCTGTATTATTACACTTGCCACTATACATTAGGTTGTGTCATGGGTTTGGCTAGTTCAATATATGCCTGACCCATATCTGACATACTAACTGTCCAGGATTCAGGTGTTACTACTACATATTTCTTGTTTGCATTTATATTTCTTTATCTACATATCTGGGATGTTTTCACATGACATTTTCACTTCGATTTGTACAGAACCCTGCATTTCTTAACACACACTCACATTTCTGGTGAATAATTACATGCTACATGTGTGCCAGGTTTACTTATTCATGCCAGCCAGTGACTGACTATTGTGGACTGTATATATGTTTCACAGCTACTAGCACTTCCGTCACCCACTTTATATGGGGCTGCATAACTCTGGGTTGCCAGCACATTTTCAGACAGTACTGTTTGTATAATGCAAGGGTACTACAACATTTCAGACTCTGTGACACAGACACACTCTGGGTTTTAGACCTTTATTAATGACATTGCACAGTTTTCCACAAGCTCACTCCTTTATTTGTTTTAACTGTGTTTATGGCAGACATGTTCAAGACATACTATACCTTTATTAATAGGTTAGAACAATCTTTTTTCAGGCTCACTCACTTATGTTATATGAAAGTGCCTGCAGAGATATTATTCCAGACATGTGTTACCTTTCTTAATGGGTTACTACACTGTTTTTCTGCCTCTGTGATGTTTTTATATGGCGGTACATGCAGAGGACGTATTCAGGCAATTCTATGGCTGTTTTATTGGACTACAACACATTCTTTCATGCTCTCAAAACATATTTTATATAACAATACATGCAGAATAATCACTAACCTGCCTGGTGGAGCAACCTTAGCAGCCTATCAGCATAGGCTTGCTGATTCGTAACACAGTCACCTGCAGCTGTAAAGTAAATGAAGGGATATTGAAACATACCTATCTGTTATACATACTCCATTATCAATTCTTACATACTGCATTCCATGGCTACATACTTAGTTGTGGGGCATCCTGCATCCCACGGGCCTCCAGTATCCATTGGTTCAGGTGGTCCTGCTTTCGTCTCTTCAAGTCTGCGTGGTGGTGACAGACCTGCTCACCAGTCCGGGGAAAGCCTGTGGCACTGGTGAGGTCACGAGCTAACCGGTTCCAAGCCTCTGCCTTGTACTCCGTCCCTTGGAACTGGCCCTGCAGGAGTCTTGACTCGTGACGGTGGACAAGGAGCCAAACCATGTATTTGGACTCCTTGATTTCTCAATGTTGCACTCAGAAGCGTGAACCATCTCCTACACCTGCCATTCTGACTGCAAATGTGTGCTACAATCAGTTATGGCTAGTATTCCCGCCTATGGGGCTTAAATATGCCACATTTCCCACACTTTTTTGTGATTGGCCACTTTGTAAAATTCTCGGCTGACTACAGACCTGCTTAGTAATGGTTAAACTACCATTCGTAATTATATGAATGTTAATAGTGGCTGCTTTCCCTATGTTGTCCTAGCTTAGTGGTTCTGTACTTTGATTATGATGCAGAGGGTCCTGGGTTCGAACCTTGTCATTCTTTTATTTTATTACTGTCTAGACAGGCTCGGGGGTGTGGCTGCGTTTAAGCAACTTAGCTCTACATTGCTCCCTGGTGCCCTACAGTGCCCTGGTTGGCGTGGCGCGCATGTCCGCGCAAACACATTGTGCTGGGTAAAGTACTATTAAACTATGGGCCCCTCTGTTTAGCTGGGTAAAGTGCTATTAAACTATGGGCACCTCTGTTTAGCTGGGTAAAGCACTATTAAACTATGGGCAACTCTGTTTAGCTGGGTAAGGCGCTATTAAACTATGGGCACCTCTGTTTAGCTGGGTAAAGCGCTATTAAACTATGGGCAACTCTGTTTAGCTGGGTAAAGCTCTGCTTAAGAGCAGGCTATTTTATATCTGGATCCTTTAAAAATATATATTTTGTTCACTGATACATTAGCCATTTCACTGCTTTTAATAATATTTTAATCATATATGTCTGGTATTATTTCAAATACTGATTTAAAACATAAATAAGAAGGGGAGTGGTGGGAATTGAATCATGAATGCCTCCTCTTTGTGCATACACTCTACCATTATGCTATTGCTATTTGGATTAATTTGCATAAGTAGTTCTTATATGCTCTTCAATGTCACAATTGCTAACTGTGGTTAAGCAATGGGCACACCCGCGCAAACAAGCGCAAATACGAGCAGCTATATCGTGGATTTAAAAAAATTAAATTTATTTGTTACGTTTTATAACTGTGATGGGGGTTTACAGTGTCAGGGAGTGTGGTGTTGGGTGCAAGTACATTTGAGCGAACTCGCTCTTGTCTGTTGAAACTATGCTTTTTAAAACCTTGCAGGGGCGTGGAGTTTTAGACTGCTCGACAGTCGGACATGCCCTCTGCTTTCCTACTCAGTCCGTGTAAGAGTTACGGATGAGTCAGCGTGCCCTCATGAATATTCATGGCATGCTGACATCAATCCATTCAACTGCAGCCTCCGAGTAAGACTTATTAAGTCTTACACAGCGGATTAGTAAATCCGGGGTACAAAGTTATATGATAAAATATGTTAAAATATGATAAAAGTTATATGATAAAATAAGCAGAAAACACCTTATTATTGGGTTTAAACTGACTTGTTACATCAAAACTAATGCATATTTGTTAAAATGATACATATTTAAAAAATATATATTTATATAAATGTATATATATTGTAAAAAATATATATTTATAAATATGCTAAAAATATATGTTAAAAACATATTTTAAAAACACAGATTATAAAATAATTTATAATAATTTATACATAGAATTTAATAGTAAAAATTGTTTTAAAAAAATCATACTACATAAAATTACTAATTAATTCATAATAGTTGTTACAAAAGGTAACAACAAAAAATCAGAGTTTAACAGACCTGAGATACTAAACAGTATCCCTTACATAAAAGACAAGTATATTCACATTGAACTGAACATGTGTATAATAATAATTTTAAGCACCCTATTCAGAATTTAGTATCTACAGAACAGGATGTGTATATAGAACCTAATGATGAAATGGTTCATTCTGAACCCCTTGCCCGTAGATCAGAAAGATTATGTAACAAATCTAATAATAACAGACATTTTTACAGGGGCAATTACCAACAGAGAGGAGGGGGCTACAGAGGGAAATATCACAGGAATTAAATATCATTGTTGTTATACAAAAAGATGATTTTCAAGTAGTTACTAGGCATGGATTTCACATTTTTAACTATAGTAATTTAAAGGTAACTGACACTTTTTTACCTTATTTATTAAAGGCTTTAAGTTTGTTCCTAATAAAACAAGTAATCTTATGCAGGTTATTTTAGATTTAAAAATGTTCATCAGGAAATTAAACTTTAAAAATATGTTTGGTAATAGTACCACCACACCAGGCCCTTCTATTCCCAAAAAACTTAGTAGTTTTAACCCCACCCCCCATTCATCCACAGCTTAGAAATTTGGAATAGGTAATGGAAAAGGAGATAAGAAAGACTCTGCAAAAAAACAGGGGGCCAGATTCACAATGGCTTGCACGGAGTCTAAGAGTAGAGTAAGACTCTGTGTAGCCATCATGTCCGACGAGCGATCCAGGAACAGCCTCTAGGGGTGTGTAACAGAGCTCCTAAAACAGCTCTAACACGGACAGGGCTGGGACATGCAAATCACCTCAACTGCAGGTGAAAGGCATGCAAATGAGGTAGATTTGCGATTCAGGAAACCCTAACCTGTCCGAGAAAGAGCAGTGTTATTTGCAGAAATGTACTCAGTTGACAACTGAGTATCGTTCTGCAAATAGCAAAACGGAGCCATGACAGCTCCAAATAAAGGTTGCATCTAGTGCAGGAAGCATGCCAATGGCCAAATATACGGCCATTGGAAATGTTCCCTGATGCAAAATTAAAATAAAAATATTTTTTTTTGCCGATTTCCGATGTTTAAGCATAGCGCAGCGCCACGCAAATGGGCTGCGCTCTTAAAACCAGAATACTACAAATTAAAACCCACAAATGTGGATTTTATTGAAAGTGGTAATGTACAATGCAAGGGAATGGCAGGCTGAAGACAAGATGGCCACCGAGTAGAGGTTGCTAAGGGGGGAAGCTCAGTCTAAGATATGTAACCAAGCATTAGTAGGCAATCCTATGTAAATGAGTGTTAGGATAGTGAATTGCTAGTTTACATAGCAAATGAGCACAGTCAGTGGAGTGTAGGAGTAGGATATGGGAAGTAACAGAGTAGAAGATGGGTGACATCACGAGGGGGGGTATGTATGAAAGAAGTGAAGCTCATTGGAGTAGAGTGAAATGTGTCCGCTGTCATTTAGACATCATTGAAAGAGGTGTGTCAACAGGTAGGCTAGGGAAAGCCAAGAAATGAAAGGTGTATACCATGGATAACACAAAAGTTTCTTGCTGAGCATGCATGCGCACATGTGCATGCCTGTAAACATGAGTAAGACAGAGTGCACATGTGTAAGAATGAGTGCGTGCGTTTAAGCCGGAATAAGCAGGTATAAGGCTGTTTAAAGAGTTGTAAGCACGTTTGCGCTGGTGTGCGCGCGTTTTATCCTGAATAAGCAAGTTTTAGTCTGTGTAAGCATGTGTGTGCATGTGTTAGCTGCTGTGTGTGTGTTTGCGCTTGTGTGCACGGTGCTCCCCCCTACCCTGAGGAAACAGAAAGGAAAAAGGAAGTACAACAAATAGTAGGAAGCTACCAGGGAGTTCTAGCAGAGCTAGCAGTTGAAAACAATCAGAATCAGGCAATTACACAGGCAGTACACTAGCCCAGCCCAGCCTAGCACTTAAAACTCTGCAAACAACAGTCCATTATGTTTCACACAAGAGACTGCAGTAAGCTAATAGAAGTGAAAACTGAAAAAGCTTCACTGAGAAAAAGAAATGTTAGGGGCTGCCATTGCTGTTATAAGGCGATATATGCAACATGCTGAGGGTGGTGACAATGGAAATGTGGCTGGACAACCCACAGTGAGGAGACAGAGAAGACTGTACAGGCCCAGGGTAACCTACCAGGGGCTACATGAGCTGGAGATAGTGGAGCGCTATAGAGTGGACAGAGACCTCCTGCAGTAAATTGTTGAGCTGTGCAGGCCATGCCTCGCACACAGAACCAACAGAGGGGAACCCATCCCAGTGGAAACCAAGGTATGTGTTGGCCTAAGAATATTAGCAACAGGTACCTTCCAGAGACCAACTGGTGATATGATGGGGATATCACTGGAATCAGCATCCAGGGTACTACACCAGTTCCTGGATGCCATGTCAGCACATGTCGGTGATCATGTATATTTCCCCAATTCCCGTGAGGTATTGGCCAGCAATATGCGTCTCTTCCAGCAAATAGCGGAATACCCTGAGGTAGTGGGTGCAATAGACTGCAAGCACATATGCATCAAAGCACCAGCCGGCGAGCTGGGTAGGGTCTACTTCAACCACAAGGGCTTCCCCTCCATCAACTGCCAGGTCATGTGTGATGCCCAGGACATAATACTAAATGTGTGTGCAGGCTGCCCTGGAAGCTACCATGATTCCCATATCTGGCATCTGACGCAGCTGTACCAGACATTTGCCAATGGGGACATCCCACATGGTCACCTAGTGGGGGATGCTGGTTATGCACTGGAGCCGTGGCTGATGATACCCATCAGAAATGCACACACACTTGAACAGGAACGCCATAATGAGGCACACGCACAAACACGTAATGTAATAGAGCGTGTGTTTGGGCTGCTCAAGTCACGGTTCCGGTGCCTGGACACATCTGGTGGAGCCTTGCAGTACTCACCAACTACATGTACCCAAATTGTCATGGTATGTGCTATGCTACATAATATGATCCTGTGAAAACAGCTGCAGCAGGACCATCATAGGCCTGGGCCAAACAGCCCCCCACCATTGCCAAGGCCATCACAGGCAGAGCATGACTCGGAGGAGGAATAACCTGAGCCTGCCCCAGTAGACAGAAGGAGACATGCCTAGTATGCTTTGGCCTTGGCAAAGAGGCAACGCATAGCACATACACTGGCTCAGTAGGAACTCTGGAAATGATACCCCTCTCCGACTCGCACATAAACTAAAAGGGATGACTTAAGTTGACACTACCTGCTCCCAAACATGTGCAGGGAGTGTAGTATGTGCATCCAACATAGGCAGCCCTGCAGCACCACCTAAGGCATGAATGCCATGTGTTAAGCAATATAAAGCAGTGATAAACAGCAATTACCACCATGTAGTATATGCAAACAAAATCGCACACACCAACTAGCACAACTGTGGTCAATGTTCAGTAATATTGGGCAACGTCCAGCAATGTTGGTGAATACTGAGCAATGTCGGACAAGCCTGGTCTAAGTAGGGCATAGATGAACAAAAGCCAACATGCTCATATTTGCTTAACTGGCCCTTAAGCAGTGTGGTCTGCTCAGTATGAAAATATAAAGCAGTGAGGGGCCTTGCACCCAGGATACTGTGCACTATAGCCAAAGAACTAAACCACTAAACCATGAAAGTATTGCAGTGGTCCACCTGTATGATGGAATGTTGATAAGTCTATGCAAAGTATTCCATGGAAACCCTGCAGACACAGCATAATCCTTGTTGAGTTATGACACAAAGGTGAGTCCTGCAGTGAGAACAGAACCTGACTTCCAACACACTCAGTATAAATGTTAATACTGGTCATGTTCGCACACATCAGCAAAGGTAGTGGACCTCAGATAGCAACATACTGAAGGGTCATACTGGGCATGCTCACACACTTGAATAAATGAGACAAATGTCAGGCAACAAAACATGTAATGTCAGAACTGGGAATGCTCACACACTTAGGCCATGTCTGAGTATAGCAGTGGGCCACGCATATCTGGCAGTTGCATGTGTTAACCCAGGAACCTGTCACTATATAGCAATCCACCCTGTGCACACAGTTATATGACAACAGACACATCTAAAATATAGTGGAACCCTGTCATAATCAAATATGTTCTGCAGATACTGAAGTTCTTCATGGAAACTGGTAAAGCAAAGACGATAAAGACCTGCAAACAGTATCAGCAATAAATATTGTGCATCTTGAACATTAGCATAGGTTCAGAGGTCAATACTAGGCTATCTGCCCTAGGGCATGTACAAGCCTAGCCAGAGTGTGTTTGGCATTCGCAACCCTGTCAGATTACTACACTGTGTGTGTGTGAATAGTAGGTCACACAAGATAGCCCATGTACATTTATGCTAGTGTGCCTCTGTCTAGCAGGGACACAGAAGATATCCCAGGGATAAATATACAATCACCCATACAGTCATCACGATGTCTCCAGTAGGTGATCAGTGGGTTGCTCCGCCTATGTGAAACTGGGATTACATTCTGTAATGAGTGGAGCCTCTGGGATAAGAATCTGTCCCTCCACAATGTCCTTTTAACATCTGTGCTGAGGTATATGTCCCTGCAGTGTGTAGCTCCAAGGGAGTTGGATATCCTGAGGTGGAGCATGTCCAGTAATTCTGGTTTGGGTATAGCTGTAAACAACAGGCACACATCATATCTGAGTAGGTGGTAAGTGACTGAGTAGAGCTGGAGTTACTGCATCCAAACTATGCAGGACATCTGTGTGAGTCCCTAGATCTGCTTGGTGAGGACCGTCTGTGGCCAGTAGAGTTGCTGCAGGTGTCAGGTAAGGTACACCCCAAATGTGACATTGTAACCAAGCATGGATGTGATGAGTATAGGGGCACAATGACCTCACTCGATCTAGATGTGAAACCATATGGGATAAGGTGGCACACATAGAAGGTGTGTCCAACCACTTTGGCAATGTGAATGTTAAAGGCGGCAGTACGAACAAGTCATGTCCCCAAACCCCTAACAACTCCTACCGTATGTAATGGAGTACTACCTATGTGGTAATGTGTGGGCATGTTGTAACTCCCAAAGTGGATGACTATGCAACTAATGGTATTTAGCTGTTGGCCATGGCTCAGGCACCAGTCATCCATCTCTGTGAGACCCTGATTGAGTATGCATGTGACAACTGGAGAGTTGATCATGGCACCCAGTTTGCAGTCAAGTGCAAACATGTTCAGCCATATTCCCCCTGTGATAGCCTGCACGTAAGACAAATATATACTGAACAAGAGAGATCCCAGGACCAAGGTTTGTGGGATGCCACGTGTAACTCGTGTATAGTCAGACATGGCACCTGCAATCCTG
The DNA here is from genome assembly GCF_019279795.1 of Protopterus annectens. Lineage (NCBI taxonomy): Eukaryota > Metazoa > Chordata > Ceratodontiformes > Protopteridae > Protopterus > Protopterus annectens. The sequence goes on along the minus strand of NC_056742.1, from coordinate 430,982,600 downwards.
ACCATGTGGGTGCTATCCCTGATCTAGGTATCAATCCATTGTGTGAGATATGTGTCCAAATTGACGCTGGTGAGCCCATGCATAATGGCCCAGTGGGTTATTGTGTTGAATGGTTTTGCAAGGTTCAGGTAGGCTGTGTGGATAGCCGTCCCTATGTCGATGGACCTGTTAGCCATTTAAAGAATACCTACAGGTTCAAGAGGCAAGATCTGCCCACAACAATGCTGAAATTAGTAGGACACAGTGTCTGTAGGTTCCCGATGTCTATGTGTAGGAGTCCTATGACAATATGCTCCATAGCTTTACAGAACAGGCTACATAGACTTATAGGGCAATATTGTCTGTGGTCCATTGTGGCACCAACTCTGTGGAGCGGGACCACTGTCGCAGTATGCCATTCCTTGGGTACATATCCTGTGGTAACTCCGATATTGAACAGTGATGTAATGTGAGGGTTGCATTTGTCATGATGCTCGTGTATGATGCAGGCTGGGACACCATCTGGTCACATTGATACTGTGATGTGTGCTGTGGGGAGGGCAGCACTCACCTGTTACTGCAAGATATCAGGGAGGTTAGACTCTGTTGTGATGGATAGTTGCTCCTTATGGGGGATGGGTGGGAGACATCTGCACTGAACCTGTTTGCCGGGATGTAGGCAATGCCAGTGGGTTCAGGGTAGGTTTAGTCAGTATGGAGTAACTCACAGCATATCAGTGAGTGTCCACCCAGGTTCCTGACATAACTGAAGAAGGCCGTGTGATAGTCCTACGTGTCAGGTGCAATTGTCTGGTAGAAGCAGCCCTTAGAAAAGTCCATGAGTGATTGTAGCTGTCTGCTAGTACAGATCACAGATGCCTTCCCAGTCTGGGATAGTGCTCTATTATGTAGTAGCGTCCTCCTGACGTTGTACAGCTTATTAATGGCTGGGGTCTACCAGATAGGTCCCCTGCCATTGTAGTAGTGGGTCTTGTTGTTATTTGAGATAGCACAATCCATGCAGTCCACTAGGTGTCCATAGAATGTGTATGTAAAGGATGCAGCAGTGTGAGCCGTATATGCCACTGTCTCAGGATCTCTGAAGGATACCACCTTGCTTCGGTGAAGTGAGATGTTGGCTCATGAGAAGTTCACCAAGATTACCCAGGTTGGTTGTGTGGAGGGTATATGTATGTCCTGTGAGATACATGTATGTTCTGACCTTACCAATGAGGGGTATATCGCTGGTGTGGAACATAGAGTCCCCATGTTGGTGATGAGCAGGTCCAATATGTATTCCCCCTTGTGGCTGTGCTGACTGGTTGTGCCAAAGCACATGAGTCCACAAATTGTAGTGACTGTTGGGTGAGGTTGTCGGGGCTTGAGTAGTATCCCCAGTCAATATGTGTGTATATGAAGTCACACAATATAATGGTGTCTGTGGAGACCATCATATTCTCCATAGTTCCCACAAAAGCCGAGTGTGGTTCCTGAGTTTGGGAGTGTGTTCTGTAGCAGGCAACAAACTGAAAGGCAGTATTGCACAACGGTAGTTGTATATGTATGATCTGTGATGCTTTGTGCAGTGCTACTAACCTGGAGGTGTGTGTATCTGTGATGTATATGGATACTCCCCCTAGTTGTGTTGTCTGTTCCAAGTCTTGTTGTCAGACAGCATGGTATGAAACATAACCTTGTAGTGCTGGTGTGCATAAGCGAGCCTGAACAAGGTGTCTGTCAGTGCACAGATATTGCTCTCCTCCATACTGAGAACAGTCCTGAGTGGCCACAATATGAGGTTAACACAACTGTTGTTGAGCAGCATTACCCTTAGTTTCATTTAACTTGTAATGTCTATGGAGGTGGGTTTGTCTTCTGAGCCCTGCTTAAAAAAGGCACTCTGGTAGTAGCAAGAGCCTTAGCCAGCATACCAAAGTTTAAGGTTGACAGGTGCAAGCTGTCCATAGTGAAGCTACGTGGCATGTTGAGCATGTCACCATACGCTGACAGACACTGTATCCCCTATGAATGAAACAAATTTGTTAGCCAACTGTTAAATATGATATGTGTGTCCATATACTGTGACATCATAATTGGTGGGTGTAAGATGCTAGACAAGGTCAGGGTCATACTGGCCTGGGCTACAAGATCAGAGTGTGCCTCCATGTATCATGTCATGTGGTCCAGGGAGTAACGTCTGAGGTTACACACACCAGCATGGACAATGATGGTGCCAGTCTTGTACTTGCTTTGGAGTGACCTGACTGCCTGTGTTATGCGGCAGATCCTGGCACCCAACAGACAGCCCAAAGTGACTATTCCCTTGTCAGGGCTGATGAGTGGTACATCAGTGTGTCTGAACATAAGTGTCGCCTATTACAAGTGTATTAGGTGTGTTGTTTAGCCCGAAGGACAGTGATTGTGTGGCACACTGACATTGTGAACTTAGTGATATGTGGGTATTGTAGTGGGGTAGCAGGTGTGTGTTTGTCTGCTTTGGAGGTCTCTGCTGCTTAGGTAGAGTACATTTACAGCATCCGAGTATGTCAATTTGTGCTAATGTGGTTTGAGTGCTGTTGCTAGAGGATATGTGAGACTGATATGTGGTGTGTGTGGTTACCTTCACGACCTGATAGACTGTGCCAGTCATGGGTCGAGAGAGTTCAGCTCCCTGTATGTCTATATAGGTGCATCTCACACATATATCTGAGTTTGTTTGGAGGAGGAGAGGGTTGTCTGTGTACATGAGGCTGATGTGACATTGTGTCAATATCACAATATCCACCAGCTGGACTGAAGAGTACACACAAAACCGACCCCTGGACATGCCAGGATATTGTCATGACATGCTCTGTAGCCTGGTCACAAAGGATCAGTAGGGTGTTAAGCGTGTAAAAGAGTATAACAGGGATTAGTGCTCATGTTCGTTAGTGTTTTGTAAAGAGGAGCTGAGAAGGAGTCCAGACTGAATCATGACACCTCCTTTAGCTATGTCATAAATATCAATGCACACACATATATGTCCTGAGTAAGGGCCAACTGTACCTGAGTGTCAATGCCAACATCATGACAGACAGGCCCATATGTACATACCTATCCCCCACTGACAATAGTCCACATCATCACTACCAGGAGATATCACATGTAGAATGGATGATCAGCTACCCCACTGCCAAAAGCATGGCAGCAGGTGGAATACAGTGATTCCCAATATGTGTCATGTACAAACTACAGAACAAACAGATCATGCACCTGAACAGTCAGCTGAGCTGCACCCCCTACACAGGATGTGGAACTGTTGAATGTGTCACAGCTACATATGGCACTCCCCACAAGTATTGGTGCACAACACACCATGGGAAGTCAAGTCCAGTATGCCTATGAGGTCTGATCTGCAAGGTCATGGAGTCCATCATGGTTGCAGTCATAAACAGAGCTATTGAAAGCTGACACACACACAACCCTACCAACTGTGGTATGTTCATGTGCGGATCATGGTTCGCAAACATGCTAGACTGTTTGCAAGGCAGCCACCCAGGACATACATCAATGAACACATCTACACATGTTTCACATAGACTTTGAATAGCCCTTTATCAACATCCCAGACACATGTAGTATCCACAAAACCAAGAAGCTGTGCATAAATATGTGTTGACATATGATGGAATGTCAATGTGTCCACAGATAGATCACACAAGGTAAGGATACTGAGGTCATGTTCAAGCTGTTGACACCTCCTGACCCACATGGACCAGTCCTGGAAAGGCATAAAACAAAGTGTACGCACATCACCATGTCCAGTCTGATGATATCACCATCCTATAAATACAGCAGGAGAAGGTAAACCATCCACTAAAGCAAATAGCGCACCACGATAATGCATCTCTGTCCAGTATCATAACATAGTTAGGTAGGGGTTTGAATCTTGCAAAGTGTGTGGGGGGGGGGGGGCTGTGTGTAGTTTCCTTTGAGAGGTGCTCCCTTTTTGGAGACTGGGAAATCTCAGTAAAGGAGGTACATTCCTCTTTGGAAAGTCTGATGATGTCACCATCATACAAATACTGCAGGAGAAGAGAAACCCACCAGTAAAGTAAATATTGTGCCATGTTAGTGCGTTTCTCTCTAATATCATAATATTGTGAGGTAGGGGTTTGAATCCTGCAAACAGTGAGTGTGTGGATGTGTGCAATTGTCATTGAAAGGAGTTCTCTTTTTGGAGACTGTGAAAACACACTAAAAGAGGTACATTCCTCTTGGGAAAGTTTGATGATGTCACCATCCTACAAATACAGCAGGAGAAGGAAAGTCAACCAGTAAAGCAAATAACGTGCTGTGTTAATGCATCACTTTCTAGTATCATAACGTAATTAAACAGTGGTTTGAATCCTACAAACAGTGAGTGTATGTAATTGTCTTTGAAAGGGGTGCCCTTTTTGGAGACTGTGAAAACACACTGAAAGAGTTACATTCCTCTTTGGAAAGTCTGATGATGTCACCATCCTACAAATACACCAAGAGAAAGGAAACAAGCCAGTAAAGCCAATAGCACACCATGTTAGTATGGCACGCTCTAGTATCATAACATAGTTAGGTAGGGGGTTGAATCCTGCAAGCAGTAGGTGTGTGGTGGTGGTGGTGGTGGTGGTGGTGGGGGTTGCGTGTATGTGTGCAATTGTCTTCGAAAGGAATGTCCTTTTTGGAGACTGTGAAAACACACTAAAAGAGGTACATTACTCTTTGGAAAGTCTGATGATGTCACCATCCTACAAATACTGTAGGAGAAGGGAAACCAGCCAGTAAAGCAAATAGCATGCCATGTTAATGCGCCCGTGGGGGGGGGGGGTTGTGTGTATGGGTGCAATTGTCTTTGAAAGGAATGTCCTTTTTGGAGACTGTGAAAACACACTAAAAGAGGTACATTACTCTTTGGAAAGTCTGATGATGTTAACATCCTAAAAATACTGCAAGAGAAGGGAAACCAGCCAGTAAAGCAAATAGCATGCCATGTTAATGCACCAGTGGGGGGGGGGGGTTGTGTGTATGTGTGCAATTGTCTTTGAAAGGAATGTCCTTTCTGGAGACTGTGAAAACACACTAAAAGAGGTACATTACTCTTTGGAAAGTCTGATGATGTCACCATCCTACAAATACTGCAGGAGAAGGGAAACCAGCCAGTAAAGCAAATAGCGCGCAGTGTTAATGTGCCCATGGTGGGGGGGGTGTTGTGTGTATGTGTGCAATTGTCTTTGAAAGGAATGTCCTTTTCAGAGACTGTGAAAACACACTAAAAGAGGTACATTACTCTTTGGAAAGTCTAATAATGTCACCATCCTACAAATACTGCAGGAGAAGGGAAACCAGCCAGTAAAGCAAATAGCGCGCCGTGTTAATGCGCCCATGGGGGGGGGGGTTGTGTGTATGTGTGCAATTGTCTTTGAATAGAATGTCCTTTTTGGAGACTGTGAAAACACACTAAAAGAGGTACATTACTCTTTGGAAAGTCTGATGATGTCACAATCCTACAAATACTGCAGGAGAAGGGAAACCAGCCAGTAAAGCAAATAGCGCGCTGTGTTAATGCGCCTGTGGGGGGGGGGGTTGTGTGTATGTGTGCAATTGTCTTTGAAAGGAATGTCCTTTTTGGAGACTGTGAAAACACACTAAAAGAGGTACATTACTCTTTGGAAAGTCTGATGATGTCACCATCCTACAAATACTGCAGGAGAAGGGAAACCAGCCAGTAAAGCAAATAGCGCACCGTGTTAATGCGCCCGTGGGGGGGGTTGTGTGTATGTGTGCAATTGTCTTTGAAAGGAATGTCCTTTTTGGAGACTGTGAAAACACACTAAAAGAGGTACATTACTCAAAGGCCAGTAAAGCAAATAGCGCGCAGTGTTAATGCACCCGTGGGGGGGGGGTTGTGTGTATCTGTGCAATTGTCTTTGAAAGGAATGTCCTTTTTGGAGACTGTGAAAACACACAAAAAGAGGTACATTACTCTTTGGAAAGTCTGATGATGTCACCATCCTACAAATACTGCAGGAGAAGGGAAACCAGCCAGTAAAGCAAATAGCGCGCTGTGTTAATGCACCTGTGGGGGGGGGGGTTGTGTGTATGTGTGCAATTGTCTTTGAAAGGAATGTCCATTTTGGAGACTGTGAAAACACACTAAAAGAGGTACATTACTCTTTGGAAAGTCTGATGATGTCACCATCCTACAAATACTGCAGGAGAAGGGACACCAGCCAGTAAAGCAAATAGCGCGCACTGTTAATGTGCCCGTGGGGGGGGGGGTTGTGTCTATGTGTGCAATTGTCTTTGAAAGGAATGTCCTTTTCGGAGACTGTGAAAACACATGAAAAGAGGTACATTACTCTTTGGAAAGTCTGATGATGTCAACATCCTACAAATACTGCAGGAGAAGGGAATCCAGCCAATAAAGCAAATAGCGTGCCGTGTTAATGCGCCCGTGGAGGGGGGGAGGGTCCTGTGTATGTGTGCAATTGTCTTTGAAAGGAATGTCCTTTTTGGAGACTGTGAAAACACACTAAAAGAGGTACATTACTCTTTGGAAAGTCTGATGATGTCAACATCCTACAAATACTGCAGGAGAAGGGAAACCGGAGGGGGAGGGTTTTGTGTATGTGTGCAATTGTCTTTGAAAGGAATGTCCTTTTTGGAGACTGTGAAAACACACTAAAAGAGGTACATTACTCTTTGGAAAGTCTGATGATGTCACCATCCTACAAATACTGCAGGAGAAGGGAAACCAGCCAGTAAAGCAAATAGGGCGCCGTGTTAATGTGCCCATGGGGGGGGGGGAGGGTTGTGTGTATGTGTGCAATTGTCTTTGAAAGGAATGTCCTTTTCTTAGACTGTGAAAACACACTAAAAGAGGTACATTACTCTTTGGAAAGTCTGATGGTGTCAACATCCTACAAATACTGCAGGAGAAGGGAAATCAGCCAATAAAGCAAATAGTGCGCAGTGTTAATGCGCCACTCTCTAGTATCATTTTACAGTTAGGTAGGGTTTGAATCCTGCAAATGCTGGCTGTGTGTGTGTCACTATTGGCCAACACGGTGTGGGGTTTGCTTTTATTATGATATGACATAGTATGATGACAACAGTGAGTGCATTGCAGACATCAGGTATCTGCGTGGCAAATATATTTGTGTACATGTCCCCTCAATCAGTACATAGGTGTTCTGTGGCCAAGGTCATCTGTGGCACACACACCCATGACATTACTTAAGAGTAGTATGAGTGAGGGTATATGCCTGGGGTATATGTCAGACATGGTCATACACAACAAAGTCTGCCAAGAATGGACAGTCTTTATAGGTGTACAACTGCCTTGTGGATATGCATCCGGGGGGGGGGGGGTTGTGTGTATGTGTGCAATTATCTTTGAAAGGAATGTCCTTTTTGGAGACTGTGAAAACACACTAAAAGAGGTACATTACTCTTTGGAAAGTCTGATGATGTCACCATCCTACAAATACTGCAGGAGAAGGGAAACCAGGCAATAAAGCAAATAGCGCGCCATGTTAATGCGCCACTCTCTAGTATCATATTATAGTTAGGTAGGGTTTGAATCCTGCAAATGCTGGCTGTGTGTGTGTCAACATCATGTGTGTTTTGCTTTTACTATGGTATGACATAGTATGATGACAACAGTAAGTGCATTGCAGACATCAGGTATCTGCGTGGCAAATATATATGTGTACATGTCCCCTCAATCAGAACATAGGTGTTCTGTGGCCAAGGTCATCTGTGGCACACACACCCATGACATTACTTAAGAGTAGTGTGAGTGAGGGTATATGCCTGGGGTATATGTCAGACATGGTCATACACAACAAAGTCTGCCAAGAATGGACAGTCTTTATAGGTGTACAACTGCCTTGTGGATATGCATTCGGGGGGGGGTTGTGTGTATGTGTGCAATTGTCTTTGAAAGGAATGTCCTTTTTGGAGACTGTGAAAACACACTAAAAGAGGTACATTCCTCTTTGGAAAGTCTGATGATGTCACCATCCTACAAATACTGCAGGAGAAGGGAATCCAGCCAGTAAAGCAAATAGCGTGCCGTGTTAATGTGCCACTCTCTAGTATCCTATTATAGTTAGGTAGGGTTTGAATCCTGCAAATACTGGCTGTGTGTGTGTCACTATTGGTCAACATGGTGTGGGTTTTGCTTTTACTATGGTATGACATAGTATGATGCAACAGTAAGTGCATTGCAGACATCAGGTATCTGCGTGGCAAATATATATGTGTACATGTCCCCTCAATCAGTACATAGGTGTTCTGTGGCCAAGGTCATCTGTGGCACACACACCCATGACATTACTTAAGAGTAGTGTGATTGAGGGTATATGCCTGGGGTATATGTCAGACATGGTCATACACAACAAAGTCTGCCAAGAATGGACAGGGTTTATAGGTGTACTACTGCCTTGTGGATAAGCATTCGGGGGGGGGGTTGTGTGTATTTGTGCAATTGTCTTTGAAAGGAATGTCCTTTTTGGAGACTGTGAAAACACACTAAAAGAGGTACATTACTCTTTGGAAAGTCTGATGATGTCACCATCCTACAAATACTGCAGTAGAAGGGAAACCAGGTAGTAAAGCAAATACCGTGCCGTGTTAATGCGCCACTCTCTAGTATCATATTATAGTTAGGTAGGGTTTGAATCCTGCAAATGCTGTCTGTGTGTGTGTCACTATTGGTCAACATGGTGTGGGTTTTGCTTTTACTATGGTATGACATAGTATGATGACAACAGTAAGTGCATTACAGACATCAAGTATCTGCGTGGCAAATATATATGTGTACATGTCCCCTCAGTTAGTACATAGGTGTTCTGTGGCCAAGGTCGTCTGTGGCACACACACCCATAACATTACTTAAGAGTAGTGTGAGTGAGGGTATATGTCAGACATGGTCATACACAACAAAGTCTGCCAAGAATGGACAGTCTTTATAGGTGTACAACTGCCTTGTGGATATGCATTCGGGGGGGGGGGGGGTTGTGTGTATGTGTGCAATTGTCTTTGAAAGGAATGTCCTTTTTGGAGACTGTGAAAACACACTAAAAGAGGTACATTACTCTTTGGAAAGTCTGATGATGTCACCATCCTACAAATACTGCAGCAGAAGGGAAACCAGCCAGTAAAGCAAATAGCTTGCTGTGTTAATGCGCCACTCTCTAGTATCATATTATAGTTAGGTAGGGTTTGAATCCTGCAAATGCTGGCTGTGTGTTACTATTGGTCAACATGGTGTGGGTTTTGCTTTTACTATGGTATGACATATTATGATGACAACAGTAAGTGCATTGCAGACATCAGGTATCTGCGTGGCAAATATATATGTGTACTTGTCCCCTCAATCAGTACACAGGTGTGAAGCCTGCATACTACATGAATACATTTGTTTCCATTGACAGGTTGTGCCGCTGCTACTCAGATCGTAGGTCACATATGTATGTATGTGACATGGCTGTCCACTGTCGTGTTCTGTGGCCAAGGTCATCTGTGGCACAGACACCCATGACATTACTTAAGAGTAGTTTGAGTAAGGGTATATACCTGGGGTATATGTCAGACATGGTCATACACAACAAAGTCTGCCAAGAATGGACAGTCTTTATAGGTGCACAACTGCCTTGTGGATATGCATTCAGGCCTCTAATGTCTGTGATACACCTTGGGACTCCACAATACCTATGGATATGGGGATACCAAGGGACACATGACATAACATGGGTCTGTATGTACACAATGGTACCCAACATACATGTTGAGGGCTACCACCGGTGTGGTACTGTCGGGATAGTATGTATAGTACATGAGGATGACTATGCCATAGTCGACTTACTGCTATACAGCATGTATCACACAACAGGTAGCTGTCTGTATGATACCCTTGTGTAGGATATGCGTCCCATCCAGGGAATGCATTGTAGGCCATTCCATGCATTCCCAGATTTGTATGGACACATCCCTACTGTGTCTGCATGTACCTAAGGGGGTTATATGACACACAGGTGTGGTCACAGTAATGGGTGGCGGTCATCACCACTGGTTAGTGTTATAGTGTAGCACCGGAATGATCCAATTGATACTGGGTTCCCTACTACTGTGTGTCATTTGACAGGACATCATCCAATGATTGCTTATAGTCATGCTGTTGAGGTTGTGTATACTACCAGACTGCAAATCATTGACTGATATTAACGGTATCACCCGCAGCATAGTGTCAACCCATGTCATACACACGTCTACCCATGTTAGTACATAACTGTAGTAGAATGCATACTGGCCATTGAAAGATGCAATGGGATGTTAATAATGTGTACAACAGGGTATGCCACATGTCCCATGTGTCCACTAGGCACATACATCCAGACAGTGCACACCCACCATGTTCACAGATGTACACTTGCTAATCTGTACTGCACACATCACACACATACTGTCCACTTGCTAACACATGCTGGCAACACATCACACATCAGCCAAGTGGCACATTGGTGGATAATACATACTCAGACCTAACAGTGGTGTAAACAATGCTACATTGACAATCAGAGCTTTGATGCATAATGTCTGCTCAGATATACCTACAAGGATGTAGTTAGACTTCCTTGTTGACAACTCGCTATTATTGCTACACTGCTATAGTGACACCATGTGCATCAGCACCATGTTAGCCTGTCCTTCCATCGATAATGCAGATGACAGGAGGCGGCACAGGTATCATCATATGCACAGGGCGTTTTGTTGTTTGCCAGAGCCTGACATTGACCCATCCAATCGACATGTGTGTGTGTGTGTGTGTGTGTGTGTGTGTGTGTGTGTGTGTGTGTGTGTGTGTGTGTGTGTGTGTGGGACAACAGTACAGCATGGGCCAATGTTGATGTAATGTGTGTGTGTATGTGTGAGCCCTAGTTGTTTGCTTAATGTGTGCGTGTCTGCATGCACACAGCTCCACCATGTGGCTGCCATATACGGTGGTTTGTGGGACAGCCACAGATTGTACCTGCTTGGCTGTACAGATCACTGTTTCTGGCCACGGACACAGTACCTGTGCCTGGCAGGGTTGCTACCGACGGTATCAGGTACCAACCCTGACAGGGTACTGTCATCAGAGGCAGAGGTATGACGACTGGACCCATGTCCCTGCTGGGACTGGCCAGAGCCACATGCACGTGGTCTACTGGGATGGACAATGGACAGGGCAGCCCCAGCATTGCTGGGGCTAGTACTGCCACTACAGGAGCGGCTGTGAGCTGTGGGCCGTCCGCGACCACTGCCAGCTGTTGCTGGCATGCATCCGCGTCGACATCGCAACCATCCCGCATGGTCCTGGCTTGAGGAAGACATGTTGTGGAGGGCATCTACTGTCTCCCCCCAATGTCTATCAATGACCTCAGTGTATGTCCGGATGGCACTGGCAAAGTCACGGATGCTGTCATTGATAGCCGTGTTATGTGCCCTCTGCACCTTAAGTCCCTGACTGGTGTACTGTTCCATATGTGCCTGAGCCTGCATTACAGCCCGGAACATAGTGGTCATCGTAAGACCTGTGAGGGCACGCTTACCAGGGGCAATACGTCCAGTGGTGCTCCCCCGAGAACACCTGGACCTCCGCCTATGTGGTACCATTCCGGGTCTACAGCTATGGCTGCAGTGAGGGGATGCACGTGCCATGGGTACCACACTCTCCTGGTCAATGCCAACTGTATGTTGTCCCTCCCCTATGGCCATTGGTGGTGAGGGATGTAATGGCAGTATGAGTGTGTGCATAGATGGGGTTGAACGCTGTGAACTGTCGATTGGTGGACCAACGACAGGCCCTGTCAAATCTCCTTGTGCCAAAATACATGTGTCATCATCAACACTATCCATGGCAATGGCTTCAGGTCACCTGCTGCTTTTGCCAAGCCCTACCTCAGCACCTGTGAGAGGAAGACAGGAAACACATGTTACGGTCCGCACATGCACACATGCACACATGCACACATGAACACTTACACACATGAACCCATGCACACATGCACACATTAACACAGGCACACAAGCACACAGGAACACATGCACACAGGAACACATGCACACTCCTCACTACAGCAGATACACACACACAACAGAAATTCAAATCATACTCAATAGTGGTTGAAGGTGGGTGACAGTATCACAAGGCAAACAGTCACGCACACGTGTCAGCATGCAGAATAAGTGTTGATCAAGTCCATGCTGTGTGAGTGTAGACAGCCATAGTTAATGACAGTGTACATGGCTGTGGTGCATGTGTGTACATGTTCAGTGATTGCCTACACCCTAGAACACAATGTGTACAAGGACACAACATTTCTGTGCAAGTATTATAAGCTCTGCAATGTCCTGTGCACCATCACGCACAGGTATACATACCATGGCTGCGTGTGTTATCTGTGTGTCACATGGATTTCTATGTCTGATTGCAGTGTCTGTGTCTGTAGCAGATAATTGTGGACAGAGGTGTAGCACATGCATGCTATGTACACACACGGGATGAGTGGTGCATGTATACGTGATGGGATGCCAATCCTGGACATGGCGATTGTAACAGTATGGGGTGTAGTACCATTAGCCATCATCATCATGCATCATGTGGTCACTCAAGGCCACTAAAGTGTGCTAGCCACCCGAACCTGTACCTGAACCGCAGTGCCGTGGCTAAGTTCACAATTACACAGCCACGTTGCACAAGGGTGTGTGAGGTGTCCAATAGGGATCATTGCCTAACATGACTGTGTTATGTGTTGAGGAGTGCTGTACAGCCCTATGCTAAGCCCCTACCCCTCAGGTATGGTATGTGTGGCATGTGGATGACATGTGGGATACTGAAGTGTGACCTGGCAGCGGGTGTCCGGTTACACTATGTGTAGCATGTTGAGGTGTACTGCGTATGACAAACGTGTTATGTTGTGTACATGTGTGTCAACTATGCCTATCCAATGTGCAGTACAGTGTTGCCACATTTATGTCTGATGCTCTGTGCATTGCATGTGATTGAGGCAGCTACTGACATTACTGAGATGTTTTACAACTCACAGCAAACATGCACAGCATGCATTATGCGTAGGTGTGTTATGTAAGCATGGCCTACACCTCACCTATGACATGCAGAGTTCAATACCAAGTTTAAAGTGTTAACACACTCATCAGCATGTAATGTCTGCCCTGCTGTCACACCAGAGGGACCTGCAAGAATATGACACAGTATGTCAGTGGCCACAACTGTGGCATTGCTACTGTGAGTGTGCTAAACTACAGGAGAACAACAGGCATAGGTGTACAGATACTATTCAAATTATCAGTAGTGCACACAATAGGCAGCACAACTGCTAAACACAG
>NC_056742.1:430894208-430964208 GCF_019279795.1 Protopterus annectens | reverse complement strand
TAAGTATGTTGTATTACCAATTATGAATATCAGGCACATGCCCTGTTCGTGAACAGCTATACTGTCATTAGTACGTTACTCACATCTGAACATTTTGTGGTTTTTGTTGGCATTAGCACAGTCTGCTCAGGACGACTGGACATATTTCTGTACTGTGTATGCCTACCTACACCCTTGGTTGTGTCTGACTACACGGGTATATAGTGCCTTTGGGTAGGAGTGCAGAACTTTAGTGTGCATTATTTATTATCGTGTGATGTTTATCTTGCTGAACATGCAGAGTTGCTGTGTACCTGTAAGTCTATGAAGGCTTGTAGTCTGTCTGAGTAGCTCCCACCTATGGACATATCCAGATGGTAAACAGAGGTCAGCCTAGTATTCTTTGACTGTGCACCACAGCAGTCTTTTCAGCACCTGAACAATGGCATTGTCACAGGTGGTTGCTAGCAGTATATGGCTACATCTTTTGCTATTTCTGTGTTGTACTTCTACATAAGGGCATGCTTGTGGGATTCATTCTACAGCTATTTGCAGAGTGTGTAACAGCAGACAAGCTGATATGCCTGTGTGTTTCTGACTCTTCCAGGGCTCAGATACTCTCATGTATATATTTGAACAGCCTCAGGGGAAGGTACATATAACTGGGATACACCTGTGATATAGTTCTGACATTTTTCAGTTCAGACTTTGGGTGATTCAGACCATTTCTATTACTACACCTTTTCTGACGTGCAAGCAGTTTCTACTCTCACCTATTGACATGTGTTATTAAGTGAGATTCAACACCTTTCTGCCTACTGTTAGTACATTTCACAGGGAGTCAGAGGGGCACAGCTAACTTTTGTTTACTAATCAGGGTCATCACTGTAGAGCAGTCACTGTTGGGAGGTCTGGCCTGTGACCTATGCTAATATGCCAGTGTGTATCCTGCTCTGATACTGTGTGAGGTTTGTAAGCTGCTACTGTAACCTTATTCCCTACTAGCATGGCTGATTATCTTTTCACAGTCATGCCATGCAATTCAACAACACCTGCTGGTTAAGGCCCACAGAACAAGATTTGTGTTATGCCATTCCTATTTTCCCTTTACATTCACTCATGGTAATGCATGATAAATTGCTTTCAGCACTAAGTTATTGTATATATGCTATGGTTTAGTGGTACTTCATGCTGACTGGTGAGTCCAAGGTCCAGGATTTGAGACTGACAAGGGTGTTTTTATTTTGCTGCTGAGCAATTCAAGGGCCTTGTCATACAGAGTGACTAAGGCACTTTTAAGCAGTTGTAAGCGGGTTGGAGTGGGTTTGCACGATGCTTAGCAATGCTTAGCTAAGCGCACACAAGCTCACACTCGCGCACCCCTGCTAACTACTGCTTAAAAGTGCTTACTCCCGCTAACCCCCGCGCTAATTTCTTTTAAAGAAAAGAAAATGGGGAGATAGGAAAGTGGTGAAAAAAGGGGGCACACAGAGGGACAGACAGTAGGAAAATAAGCTTGGGATGTGCAGGAAGGGTGTAGGGAAGGCCCATAGCTGCCCATTTCTTTAACAGCAACAGCTGTGCATATGTTGAAATTTGGAGTGAGTTTTGAGACCTTCCACCCCTGAGAGAGGGGTGAGGACAACATAGTTTGTTGCACTGCCAATTAGAATTATCGGTGTCCATGTCCTATGGACATGTGTGCAAAATGGGAAGCTATGTATGGGGCATAATTTATTTTTTGGGTACAGATTGCCCTTTTTTTTGTTTGCTTTTTTTTCAGGTGAGATTGATAAGTAAGGTAGGGGAAATAGGTATATTTGGGGAGGTAGGTTGGGGAGGTAAACAGACAAGACAAACAAGATGCATACAGGGGTGGAATTTGACACATGGGGTGGGTGAACACAATTGATGGGGAAGGTTATTTGGAAATCGCAAGCCCATGAGTCCACAGATGGTAACAGTGGAACTGAGATCCCCACCCATGGGCAGTCACCACTACACCTTCACAGCCCCGGGGGTGACTGTGCTGGGGGCTGAGTAGGATGGGCAGGTTCACCCATGAGACACGCCACTCTCGCCACAAGTTGGCGTAGAGGATCAGCGACTGAACGCTGGATCTCCCTACGCACCACAGTCCGGACCCTTCGAAGGGTGATGGGTGGCCCTTCTCCGCCCATGCTTGCACAGGGGGGACAAGCCCCATCCCCTGCAGTGCTTCCACCCAAAGGTGGCACAGGGCCAATGAAGGAGGGGAGTCCGGACTGGGCACCAGAACCACTGGTGCCAGGTGCACTCGCCAACTGAGGAGGGACAGGTGGATCCGCTGGGACCGGCCTTCCAATACGTTCTGTGATTCAGTGTGTTTCATTACAACATAAACAACAGCATTCCAGATTAGTTGTAACAGCATGCAGTAATATTTCCATTAACCCAACACACCACAGTTCCAACAGTTGAACAGGAAACATAACACATGCATATATTGAAAAATAGTAGTTATTCCAACCGCATGCAGGGATGATTGGTAGCAACAGGCCACCATGAACATGGTGTTTGAATAGGGCACATGCATCAACATGAGTGCAAATATTTATGGAACAATAGGACATATATCCCGACAAATATTTAAGATTACACATACACATTAAGGTGCGGAATTGCATGGTTTATGCACAAACAGTAGGGTGTAGAAAAAACCTCCATTAACATCTTATAAACACTTTTACTCTACACTACATTCCTAGTGACTGCAGGTGTATATTCCCTACATGCATTATTACACTTGCCACCATGCATTAGGTTGTGTAATGGGTTTGGCTAGTTCAATCTATACTTGACCTATATCTCACATACTAACTGTCCAGGATGCAGATGTTACTGCTACATATTTCATGGTTGCATTTATATTTCTTTATCTACATATCTGGATGTTTTCACATGACATTTTCACTTCTAATTGTACAGAACCCTGCATTTATTGAAGCACACTTACATTTCTGGGGAACATATTCGCATGCTACTCATGTGCCAGATTTACTTATGCATGCCAGCCAGTAACTGACTGTTGAAGACTGCATATTTACTTCCCAGCTACTAGCACTTCCATCACCCACTTCAGATGGCACTGCAGAACTCTGGGTTGCCAGCACTTTCTAATACATTACTATTTGTATAATGCAAGGGTACAACAACATTTCATACTAAGTGAAACAGACACACTCTGGGTTTTAGACCTTTATTAATGACATTACACACTTTTCCACAGGCTCACTCCTTTATTTGTTTTAACTGTATATATGGCAGACATGTTCACGACATATTATACCTTTATTAATAGGTTAGCACACTCTTTCTTCAGGCTCACTCACATATTAATTTATATGACAGTGCCTGTAGAGATATTATTCCGGACATTTGTTACCTTTCTAAATGGGTTACTACACTCTTTTTCTGCCTCTCTAACATTTTTATCTGACAGTACATGCAGAGGACTTATTCAGTCCATTTTATGGCTGTATTATTGGACTACAACACTTTCTTTCATGCTCTCTCCCATATTTTATATAACAATACATACAGAATAATCACTAACCTGCCTGGCGGTGCAGCCTTAGCAGCCTATCTTCATATGCTTGCTGATTCGTAACACGGTCACCTGCAGCTGTAAAGTAAATGAAGGGATAATGAGACATTCCTATCCGTTATACATACTCCATTTTAATTCCTTACATACTGCATTCCATGGCTACATACTCAGTTGTGGGGCATCCCGCATCCCACGGGCCTCCTGTATCCACTGGTTCAGGCGGTCCTCCTTTCATCTCCTCTGGTCCGCATAGTGGTGACGGACCTGCTCACCAGTCCGGGGAATGCCTGTGGCACTGGTGAGGTCACGAGCTAACCGGTTCCAAGCCTCTGTCTTGTACTCTGTCCCTTGGAACTGGCCCTGCAGGAGTCTTGTCTCGTGATGGTGGAATAGGAGCCAAACCATGTATTTGGACTCCTCGGTGCCCCATCTCTGCGCTCAGAAGCGCACTCCCTCTCCAACATCAGACATTCTGACCGCAGATGTGAGCTACAATCAGTTATGGCGTGTATACCCACCTGTGGGGCTTAAATATGCCGCATTTTCCACACTTTTTTGTGATTGGCCATTTTGTAAAATTCTCAGCTGACTGCAGACCTGCTTACTAATGGTTAAACTACCATTCCTAAGTTTATGTATGTTAATAGTGGCTGTTTCCCCTATGCTGTCATGGCTTAGTGGTTCTGTACTTTGATTATGATACAAAGGGTCCTGGGTTCAAACCTTGTCATTCTTTTATTTTAATACTGTCTAGACAGGCTAGGGGGTGTGGCTGTGTTTAAGCAACTTAGCTCTATGTTGCTCCCCTGTGCCCTACGGTGCCCTGGTTGGTGCGGCGCGCACATCCGCGCAAACACATTGCGCTGGGTAAAGCATTTTTAAATGTTGGGCAACTCTATTGTGCTGGGTAAAGCACTATTATACTATGGGAAACTCTGTTTAGCTGGGTGTAGTGCTATTAAACTATGGGCAACTCTGTTTAGCTGGATGAAGCGCTATTAAACTATGGGCAACTCTGTTTAGCTGGATAAAGCGCTATTAAACTATGGGCACCTCTGTTTAGATGGGTATAGCACTATTAAACTATGGGCACTTGTGTTTAGCTGTGTAAAATGTTGCTTAACGGCAGGCTATTATATCTCTGGGTCTTTTAAAAAAATATATTTTGTTCGCTGATACATTGGCCATGTCACTGCTTTTAATAAAATTTTAATCATATTTGTCTGGTATTATTTCAAATACTGATTTAAAACATAAATAAGAAGGGGAGTGGTGGGTCTCGAACCGTGAATGCTTTCGCTTTGTGCATATGCTCTACCACTATGCTATTGCTATTTGGATTAATTTGCATAAGTAGTTCTTATATGCTCTTCAATGTCACAATTGCTAACTGTGGTTAAGCAATGGGCACACGCGCGCAAACAAGCACAAATACGGGCAGCTATATCATGCATTTAAAAAACATTTTAAATTTTTTCCGTTTTATAACTCTGATGGGGATTTACAGTGTCAGGGAGTGTGGTGTTGGGTGCAAGTACATTTGAGCGGACTCGCTCTTGTCTGTTGACATTATGCTTTTTAAAACATTGCAGGGGCGTGGACTTTTAGACTGCTCGGCAGTCGGACACGCCCCCTGCTTGCCTACTTAGTCCGTGTAAGAATTACGGAGGAGTCAGCGTGCCCTCATGAATATTCATGGCACACTGATGTCATACCGTTCAACTGCAGCCTCCGAGTAAGACATATTAAGTCTTAGACGGAGGTTTTGTGAATCTGGCCCAGGGTCATTCCTAATTTGGACACTGATGAAACATTGATTCTGAAAGAATTGTGCTCCAACCCACAGATTCGGGTTATGGAACCAGACAAGGGAAGAGGTATAGTCCTTATGGACAAGATTTTATATGAAAGCAAGATGTTTTCTGTCTTGCATGATGATTCCTGATATGGTAAAGTGTCTATTAATGAGATCAATATTTCTTATAAAAAATTTATCTTGCCCGCAAAGACTTATTTGATCAGGGGGTTATTGATTTTAAGACTTACCAATATCTGGAAAATAATACTCCTAGGGTACCCTCATTTTTCAGGATACCCAAAGTTTATAAGAATATTGATGACCCCCCCATAGACCTATAGTGGCATCAGAAGGTTCTAAAATTTCTCCTTTAGCCAAATACCTGGATTGAAAGTTAAAAATTTTATGGGGGGGGGGTGAAAGACATTTGTTAAAAGACTCATGGGAATTTTTAAGCAGGGTCAATGATAACCTCTTTTCTGACAACCTAAAGTTTGTTACAGTGGATGTGGTTGATTTATTTTCAGTTATTCCTCATAATATAGAGTTAATTTGGTTGGAGGAAGCCCTGAGGAACAAAACTGGGATTACTGAAAATGACATACTACTGTGTTTAGAGTTAGCAGAGCTTATACTTAAGAACAATGTCATGTTCTTTGAGGGGGAGTTTCTTTGCCTGGAAACTGGGGTTGCCATAGGGGCTAGTTGCTCGCCTATATATGCAGATATTATTTTGTCAGAATGGAAAGAAAAATATGTGCATAATATTATTTATTCAGATTTCTGGACTTTATATGCTCGATTTATTGATGATGCATATAGGTATCCTTGAGCAGTTGGAAGATTTTATGCAATATTTAAATCATACCACCACTTTTTTAAAATTCACATACCAGGTTTCTACACATTATGAGAATTATTTGGATGTTTCTATTTGTACAATTGAACAAGGTTTCAAGTCTATGGTGTACAGGAAACCTACATTTTCCAATACATACATCAGTTACAGTAGTTCACATCCATTTTTTCAGAAAAAGGGATAGTCAAAGGTCAATTTGTTCATATATGTCGGATGACATCCCTGGATGAGGACTATGAAAAAGAATGTGTTGAGCTGGAAGGTATGTTTTTTGATCAAGGATATCCAAGGGAACTTATTGCTAACATCAGGAAAGAAGTTACCCAAGGTAGAAAGGATAAATATTGTCCAGTTTTGGGTCTAGGAGATAGCTTTAATAATAAGGCTATAACTGCTGACCATTCAGGTTATGGTAAAGCCTTTGTCACTGGCTTCAGTGTTAATGCATACCACATAAAAAATACTGTGGAAAAAGAATGGAAAAAAATTTCCGAATTGACGGACCTTCCTAATTTGAAAGACAAACCTGTTAAGGTTGTTTTTAGGGGAAGCCACAATATCAAAAGTTTGTTAGAACATTCTAATAATTGTCAAGTTTATTCCAATAGAAGGAAAGGTACCTTTAAATGTGGGGCATGTTCACAGTGCAATTACATATCACAGAAAGAACAGATTCTGGTCACTGCTAGGAGCAAATTACTTAAAGCATCTACATATTCTAACTGCAATTCCCACGGTCTAGTTTATTTGGTTACCTGTGGGGCTTGTGAAGGTTTTAATGTTGGTAAAACTGAAAGACAATTAAAATGAAGGATTTATGAACGTCAACGATATTAATAGGAAAAATAACAGTAATGCATTAAATAGGCATACATTGACATGTACTAGATCAAAATGTTCCTTCTTTGTTATTGAACCTATACCTAAGGATGTGAGGGGTGGACCCTGGGAATCTAAGCTGGAATACAGGGAAACATTCTGGCAAATAGTTTTTGAAGCTAACAACCCCACAGGTTTGAATGACAATATATCTTTGGTCCCACTGTTAAAACTCAGGTCTGCTAAACTCTGATTTTTTGATGTTACCTTTTGTAACAACTATTATTATGTATTAATTAGTAATTTTATGTAGTATGATTTTTTAAAACAATTTTTACAATTAAATTCTATATATAAGTTATTATAAATACTTTTATAATCTGTTTTTAAAATATGCTTTTAACATATATTTTTTAGCATATTTATAAATACATATTTTTTACAATATATATACATTTATATAAGTATGTTTTTTTAAATATATATAATTTTAACAAATATGCATTAGTTTTTATATAACAAGTCAGTTTAAACCCAATAATAAGGTGTTTTCTGCTTATTTTATCATATGCCTTTAAGACAAGACAATTATCTATTTTAATTAATTGTTTAATGAGCTATATTAAGATATATAAAGGGAATGTGTGTAGGGACATTGTCTGCTTTATCTGAAGAAGTCTGAGTGACACTTGGACGAAAACGCTTGTGGTTTTAAGAATTTTGCATTATTAAAGAGTGATTTGCATCTACAGGAGTTTCTTGCCTTTATTCTGTGCCTTTTGGTTAAGTCCAGAATATTTTTTGGTGTTAGTGTAGACTTTCTGGACCCACTCCATCTTTTTGGTTGTCGATTTTTTTCATATTTATACACATGGTCGTAGTTTATTGTGTGGTTCTTTAACACCTGTCTTAATGGAGCTAATTGAAACAAATGGGTCACTTTTGTGCATATTAAACTTTCTACTGTTAATTTTTGTCTCCACTTCATTAAATACAAATGCATCATGTTTCAATGCGCAGCTTGTGCAGTTTTCTTTTATAAGTGAAATGAAGAAGTAGCTTCATTAATAAATTCTCTCTGTCTTACATGCTGAAATACTTGTAGCTCACCAGGAGATAAAACACAATTAAGTCTAAATTGGATTGTTTATTTCAATATATAGATTGTTAGACAACAAGATTTTCTGAGTGATTCTTTTTGTACCTGCTCTCACAACTATTAAGCCTTCATCTCTGTTCACTCTATTTGCCTGTTCATATCTCTCAGAGGCACAAGCCGTACAAATCCTTATTTTCTTTCAAAGGAATTTTTTTTTTTGTTTTTGGAGCACATTTAGCTCCTTTGAGTCATCCTACAGCCTTCTCAACTAGTGTCCCATGTCTGTGTTGTGTCTGTCAGACTATGATATAGCTGAGACTGGTCTTGGAGCTTAAGGGCATCTGGGGGGTTTTGGTCATCACCATCAACACAAAGTTTTTGACTTTCAAGGCCTACCCCCTTCACATTGCAGCTTTTCTGGTTGCATCTGTGGGGTGGGCAAATTATGGGAAGTATAATACTGTCCCATCTCCACAGTAACCCAGCCAGGCCCACTGTCTTTTCCCTCTCTTTGGACAATGCTTCCCAGTGCAACAACCCAGCCTACAAGAGAGATCTCCTCAAGGAGCACCCATGTAACCACCCATCCCTTCCATTCTGCTCCATCAGTCAACCAAGCCTACAAATGATCCAAGGAAAGCTAGATAATACAAAAAAAAAAAAAAAAAACACTTCAGGAGCCAAATGATGATGCTGCAAAGTTCTTTAATAATGCTTTGAGATCTGTTATTAAAGAACTTTGCAACAGCATCATTTGGCTCCTGGAGTGGAGTTTTTTTGGTGATTTTGGTTTGGTGTATTTCCTGTGGTACTAGAAAGCTACATAATAGTCAGGGCTTTATCCCTATATACCACTGGAGCATCATTTTTTGATCGGTAGTCCCTATTGCCATAGTGCTAACTCCATAAACTGAGTTTGGCGTGTAATGGGGGTCAATGAAAATGTAATGTAAAACCATAAGGACTGCCCAAGCCCCATAAAGCCAACAATCCTGTGTGGCCAGTGATCCCTACATGGAATTCAACCTTGAGAATCAGCAGCTGGGACATGCACCCTCCCCCCCCCCCCCCCAAAGAAATCTGAGCTGATTAAACTGTGCCACAAACTCATTTCTTCTCCCCACCAGCAGGTGTCTAAGTTGTTAATCAAACTTGGTTCATCTGGCCATAGCCAGGGGTTTATCCCTCTATGCCAGTGAAGCCAGCAATAAATAACTAGATTGCTAATGTAGTCATGGTCTTATACTATGCTTTTATTTGTTTTTATAAATGACAGTTTCATCACTGTGAGAGGCTTTATCAATAAATACTTCAAATAAATCATGTTAGTGCATAATGTGATAATTGCTAATTTATTCATATCTCTTGGTTGTTTATTTATTGTAGCATTATTGACAAACTTACTATGATTGCATATCTGTTTAAGTGTGAGTATAAATGTAAGCTGCTATCTACTGCCCGATAAAAAAGAAAGCTAGACGGAATCCATAAATTGATGTATCATTATATATGTTTTTAATTAGAAAAATACTTTTTTTCTAGCAATACTTGATAGCTTAATCCAATAAGAATTAAAATGTTGTGCCTCTTGCATGCTGAATAATGTTGCAATTTCTTACATAGTGTGTCAAGTAAATGTGAGACACATTTTCTTCTAATTCTGTTTGATTGAATATGCCCTGAATATGCAACAGTATTATTTCACCTAACACGTTGTCAAGCCAGTTAACTAGGAAATCTCTTAACAAATTTTCATTGTGAGGGCTTGATTACATTCATTTAGCATTGTGGGTATGCATTTTTTTGGGATTCACTGCACATAACCACTGTATAACAACATTTTACATTTTGACAAAATAGCTTAAGGAAGTAGTGCTCATTAAATGTGTAACTCTGTATCAGCAACACAATATAAAACATTTTTACAATGGACTGGTGAGAAAGCTACTTGTATAAAAGTAACTCACTGACAACGCATGACGTGAAAATTGCCAGAGTTCTTTACAGACTGCCGTGACTGATCGTCATTTCTGAAGAATTCCAGTGACTTGTGTGAATCATGCCTACGGGGTACATATGTTAGAAGTTAACAAGAAAATACTTACCACAAATCAAATGTAAGATTTAAAAGAAAGCTTTTGAAGTATACCTACAAACAGAATTTCATGATTACAGCCACAATGCTTCCTCTGCAAAAACAAAGCTAAGAATGCAAAAAGAGTGCAAGATAAAGAATTGCAAGCAGTCGCGCATGTCATACTATCATAATGTTAGCACACAGTAAATATTTTGTTTTTGTATTTATATACCAATAGCAATTCAATTCTGTTTACAGCTACTTTATACCACTGCAGGTATTTTACATTTGATAATACATTATATAGATTTTAGCTTAATATCTTTACTAGAAAATTATTTTTAACTTACTGTACCACCTATTTTCTAATGATGAAAAACAAGGAAGCAAAAAATGGGGAATGCTAAACATTTGCATAATGTTAACCAACTACTAAATCATAACCAGTTATGAAACTTCATTATTTTGTAGTACTTCAGGGCTGCACACATTTCTAGTAACATTGTTATAGGTGATGATGCTGTTAGAATTGTGCTGCATACTATAGTTTCATACCTTTGGTTTCCTTCTGGGTTACTCTTGAAACTTTTCTTTGAATATACTTAACAGTCTGCTATTTTTTCTTGTTAAGTTCATTTTGCCCTTCTTTTGCCTGTCAAGTATTCATGTCATGTTAATATGTATTTATACATCTATAAGCTTGAACAAAAAACAAGTAAAATAAAAATTTAAAGAGTTAAATCAAATGGGAAAAACAGAAATAACTTGCTGCATTAAAAGATGTTTCAGTCACATATAATTTCCTATACATGCACATTTTATTTCAAAATGTTATATGCACACATGCTTAAATATACATATTATTAATAATACTTAATAAGCAGAATTTATCAGAATATGTTCTTATTAATTCTGAATAATGATTTGTCTGACTAGTTCCATTGCCAAAATATGAAATACTTCAGTCGTACTTTCACACACATTTATATCTTCTGTGGCAGCAGTTAAGAATATCCAACAGACAGCAGCCAAAAGCAGTATATAGAAAATATATCCAAAAAAAGCTCAGACTAACAGGAAAAAACAGCAACTTTAATAAATAGTTTTGGTGAGCGCTTTAGTCTCATAAAATTATGTACAGAGACTTCTTCAGACCAAAGTACATTTCTACACAGCTTCATTTATATACCATCACATGCACCAGTTACAACTCACATGATTACCACAATCACATGGTCAAAACCTAAAAACAATTAAAACAAAAATAAAAAATAAAAAACTATATTTATATAAGCTTAACAGTCTACTAGTTGTTAATGCTTCAGTCCCTTCCTTTTTGAAAACATAATAAATTCCTCCCTATTGTTTAAGCCTGGGGGGAAACAAGCATTTAATCTAACATGCCAGCAGTATTCTAACCACCCTAACTCTTCTTCTGTATTAACTAAGCAGTGCATACTTTCCAATGATTCCAATACTAACACCCTAAAATCAACTCTACATTTCTTATTTTTATGTTTGCTTAGGGCATTAGAAATAACCTCATGTACCAGGAAAGCTCATATTACACATTCCCCCAGATTTACTAATCTTCTGTACAGGACTAATCTAGTCCTGCATGGAAGTGGCAGTTTAGGAGGAGGATGGCAGCGCTCCATGCATATTAATGAAGGCACACTGCCTGACCTCCTAATCCTACATGAAGTGTGGACGAGTGCAAGGGGTGTGTCTGAGAGCAGAGCTCTCAGAATAAACACACCCCTGCAAAGTAGAACAGCTGTAACTGTAAATAAATAAGCGAGATCGCTCATAGGTGTCCGCATATCCCCACCAACAGTCCCCCGGTGTACAACAGCAACAGTACCTATAAATAAAACAAAGAAACCCTTTTATTTATTTTTTTAACACCCCGAGTACAGCTAACCATAGGTGCACGGGTTTGCCCATCGCTTATCTACGGTTAAAGCAGCTGAAAAGGCTGAAGAGGATAACAAGGAATATATATGCAAATGAAGCAGCACAGTAATAGTATAATGGTTAGAGCATCCACCTACTGAACAGGCATTCGAGTGTCACTGCAGCACATATTTTCCATGTTTAATCTGTATATGAATATATTTTTACATTTATTGCTGTATAACCTACATAATAACATTTAAATGTGAACTGGAGTACTGCATTAAATGCACATGTGAAGTGTCAGTGTCATAATGAATAAGGCATTAGTAAGCAGGTTTAAGCACAAATAAGCAGTAGTAAGCATATATAAGGACTAGTAAGCGTGTTTAAGTGTGTTTGCATGGGCGTAAGCATTACCTACACAGATTAAGCAACGCAGAAGCTAACTGAGTGTAAGAAACTGTAACCGAGGTTAGCAGTGCTTACTGTAATGCAAACCCATGCAAACCCAGTTACAACTGCTTTAAAGTGCCTTAATCACTCTGGATCCAATGACCCATGTTCTGCCCAGCAAAAAAAGTGCCTCTGCAAGGCTCAAGCTCAGGACCCTGTACACTATAGTCACAGTAGTTAACCACTAATCCACATAGCAAGAGGCATGAATGAGGCATCAGCAAACTAATCCTCACCACAGGAAAATCAAACCAAATGTGAACCGAATCTATGTACAGTGTGAAGTGGTATAACCTGCTACATAACATAAATATGTGAACTGGTGTACTGCAGTAAACATAGATTTGAGGTATTATTGTAATAAAGTATAAAAGTAGTAGAAGTGTAGAATCATGAATACCAGACACATACAGAACTTGTAATGAATAAGAAATCACTGCCAAAAGGCAAATATAGTGTTAATTAACTATTAAGAAATGCCAACTGCAGCACAGCTCAACTTAGTAAGACTAAGCAATGTGTAGTGGAGCCAATCCAATCTGCCTAGTGGTATACCCCTTTAAGCACTGCCAATCTTAGGTAAGTAGGTGTGCCCATAGCTTAGCCTTTTCAAACCCGGCCAATCACTGAAAAGTGCGGGTAATTGGCCGTATTTAAACCACACAGGCATTATATGTTCCATAACTGGTTGTAGCTTCCTACTGCAGGTTGAATGGCTGGTGTGGGTGAAGGCACTCATTTTAGAGTGCAGTGCTGGGGCAGCCAGGAGTCAAAAATCATGGTATGGCTCCTGGTAAAACACCATGAGGAGAGCCTACTGCAGGGCCAGTACCGGAGCTCACAGTATAAAACTGAGGTCTGAGACAGTCTTGCCCGTGACCTCAACAGTGCCACAGGTATCCTCTGGACTGGTAAGCAGGTTAGGCACCACCATGCTGACCTGAAGTGGCGGAGGGGGGATGTACTGGAACAGTGGATCCAGGAGACTCGGCAGATGGCTAATGCCCCAGTACTAAGTACTCATTCTACTAAGTAGTTATTAATTGCCTAGCTTGTGTATACTATGGATAGGTATGGCTAAATATCACTGTATTTCTCCGACAGCTGCAGATGAGTGGGCTGCGAACCAGCAAGCCCATGATGCTAGGTTGCAAAGGTTGTGTCGCGAGGCAGGTTAGTAATTAGTCTGCATGTACTATCATAACAAATAAATATAAGAGCCTTGGAAAGTGTTGTACCGGTAGAAAGAAATGT
This sequence comes from Protopterus annectens, assembly GCF_019279795.1. Classification (NCBI taxonomy): domain Eukaryota; kingdom Metazoa; phylum Chordata; order Ceratodontiformes; family Protopteridae; genus Protopterus; species Protopterus annectens. The sequence continues at coordinate 430,950,382 of NC_056742.1, read as the reverse complement.
GTAATAGTCTGTGAATAATGGTATGACCCCTGGGGTGCTTCTTTTTACTCTTCTGTCATATGTTGGCAAACTGTTGCATACTATAAATAGTATTGTTGTATTTTAAGCAGTGTCACCTACACTGTGGTATGCAGATAAAATGTGTATGAAGTCCTGCATAACAATGTTGGAAGCGCCAAGAGGTCAGTCATAGTGTACAAGTGAGGGAGACTTAGATAGAAAACAGTAGAAAGCTTTACACAAATTCCTTGATAGCACAGTATACTGTGATGTTAGCTACAATTTTTTGTCCCACACAGCAGGGGTTTGAATCCTGGGCGTGCAACTAAGTTTTATGCATAATCATACCCTACAACTGTACAGATTTTGTTACAATGTTCAGAGAGAGAGCTGTATGCATAAGTACACCCAACTGTACAGAATTTGCTAGAATGTTCAAATTGAAAGTTGTATGCATATTCATACCCCACAACTTTTCCAATCTGTCCAGCATGTCCAGATAAATGGCCCATATCATCAGCCTGGTACCCCGTCCCGCTGACAAATCAGTGTGATGTTCCAAGAAATGTAGGCAGCCATTAATGATATATAACTGATAGTCAAATGTGTACACAGTCATAGAATGTATATGAAAACAAACCTGTCATTCTAGCTCTTCACCCAAAGTGTATGATAGCAATTCTCAACACATGTTACATTAACACCTGCATCTTGTTACGCCTGTATGTAAGACACAGGTCACGTATATAATAATCTATAAACATACCAGTGTACAATATAAGGCCATTGGGTAGTGTAATAATACATGTAAGGGAAAGATCACTGCAGTGACTAAGAATGTTGTGAAAATTATAAGGATATATTAGTTGTTAATTGAACGCTCTCTCTCTCACCCCTACCATATGTGCAAATTACCCATTGACACTCCTCAACTGGTAAGTGTACACTACAAACTTTTGTTGGGACATATGTCCTAATGGTTAATAAATATTCACATTTGTTTCTATGCATGTGCCATGTTAAAATACACCCATATTGCGGGCCTGTTGCCATCAATGAAACCTGCATGCTCTTGTAATGGCCACTGTTGTTCCATATATGCATGTGCTCTGCTTGCTGTGCAACTGTGTTAAATCTGGGGTTTTGGATTAATGGAAACACCTATGCATGCTATTATAATGAATACTGAATGCTGTTGACTGTTACTAACCCATATCTGTCATAAACCTGCAACAACATATCTCATATGGGAAGGCCAGTCCCAGTGGACCCAACTGTCCCACCTCTGCTGGCCATGGCACAGGGCACGAGCACATCTAGGGCCCAACCTGGGACCTCCTCCTCTGTGGGCCCTGCACCACCTTTGGGTGGAACCACTGCAGGGGATGGGGCTTGCCCTCTGCCCTAACAGCGGGTGTGGAGGGGAACCTGTCACCCGTCAACAGGTCTGGGCTGTGGTGCGTAGGGATCTCAATCTGGAGTATCGAGACCAGCTACACCAGCTTGAGGGCTGAGTGGTACAATTAGAGGGTCAGCTTTCCCCTCCTACACAGCCCCCAGCACAGCCACCTTTGGAGCTGTGAAGGAGCAGTGGTGACTGCCCATGGGTGGGGACCTCAGTCCTACTGTTTCCAGTTGGGGGATCATGGGCTTGTGACTTCTGAACACCCTCCCCATCCAAGGTGTTTACCCCTCACATGTGTCATATGCTGGCCCTGTATGCGTCTTGTTTGTCTTGTCTGTTAAACTACCCAACCTACTTCCCCAAATATAACTACTACCCATCCTCAACATCCCATTCTCACTTGAAAAAAAAAAAAAAAAGGGCAATCTGTTCCCACAAAAAAATCTTGCCTCATACATAGCTGTCCATTTTGCACACATGTCCACTGGACACATGTAATCTGGTTTAATTGGCATCACAATGAATATATGTTGCCCTCTCCCCTCTCCCAGGGGTGTGAGGGTCCAAATGTACCTGCAAATTTAGTGTATATGCACAGCTGTTGCTGTAGAAGAAATGGGCAGCTATGGACCCTTCCTAAACCCTTCCTTTACATGCCTAGCTATTTCCCTACTGTCTTTCCCTCTTTGTGCCCCTTTGTTCACCACTTTCCTATCGACCCCTTTTTCTTTTCTTTTAAAGAAATTAGCGCGGGGTAAGTGGCAGTAAGCACTTTTAAGCAGCAGTAAGCAGGTTTGCATGGGTTTGCGCGGGGGTAAACTTTGCCTATACAGGTTAAGAAATTCCAAAGATAACTGACTGTAAGAAAACATAAGTGGAGGTTGGCAGTGCTTACCATTGAGCAAACTCACACAAACCCACTTACAACTGCTTAAAAGTGCCTTAATCACTCTGTATCCAACGGCCTTTGTTCTGCCCAGCAACAAAATAACCTACCTCTCCAAGGCTCGAACCCAGGACCCTGCACTCCTTACACAAAGTGATTTACCACTAAACCATGGTAGATATACATAGCCTGATGTTTTCACAAACATATCATCCAGCACAATCAGTCAACAGTACAGGAAGTGTATTAATATCATGCCACACAACATGTTAATGCAAGAAGTCTGGACAAAGTATGCCACACTGTGGGAACAAATAGGGATATATGTCAGCTAATGCTCTAATACACTTAAAATGTTGCTAGTTACACAGTTATATGTATTAGAACACATATGGAGAAGGATATGAAGTCTGAAATACAAAAGTGCCGGCATTAGTTACTGACTTCAGTGCTGCAATCATCCATGTCAATTGCCAAGAGAATGAGGTACAGGCCAAAATATGAGCCAAAAATGCATGGACATATGGACAGATATATATCTATAAATGTAGACAGACTCACTAATAATCATATAACATCAGTTGTATAGAGATACATACATATGTTCATATGTATGTATATATATATATATATATATATATGTATATATATATATATATATATATATATATATATATATATATATATATATATATATATATATATATATATATATATATATATATATACATATATATATATATATATATATATATATATATATATATATATATATATAGGAGATACATATAGGTCCATACACATATACACAAACAAAAGGTATTAGTAGCCATACATATGTAGAAGTAGTGTGGAAGTACTGGATGCAAAGTATATCTCTCAGCCACAAGCCCTTTAACAGCCACCTGTGAAATGTGTAGTGTGGCAACCATTCCCACAAATGACAATAGTGACATTAAACATATAACCACCCACAATTCAAAGGACATGACACGACACACAGGTATGCATACATAGATAACCTTTATTTGTGTACTATACGATAATGTATGCTAGTACTTACACCATATAAGGTTTGAAATATGTAATCAGTAATGAATGCAAGGCCCACACAAAACAGTAGATGCAAGCAATGTGGATATATACCATACTATGCTGTCCAGGCCAAGGCTTTCAATTAGTACAACAGTAGAAACAGGATTTGCCTTCAAGATACATAACAATCAACAATTACAGATGTAGTTCAGCAGCCTCCAATTACACCCTGTAGTCAAGCCCTAGGGGGAAAAGTAGCACTTGTGTTAATGTCACAGTATCTTGTACATAACGTTGCTTAACCTAACATCTCACGATCATACTGAATGACCCTTGTCTTAACAGTTATATCCCTGAAAAGGTGTCATAGCCTAGGTTAAAGGCATTGAACCTCCCCCCCCCCCCATAAAATGCTGTACAACAGCAAGGAACACTGTGTACCACACACTTACCTCTGAAATGTACAAGGGCACATATGTGTTCTCCACCTGTTAACCCCATATATATGGACTTGGCACAACAGTTGGTGTGGGAGTCCATGACATGACTGGGATGATAGCAGTAATGCTAGCGGTAAATAATGATAGGCTATTACGTAACAACCCCTTTCTGTATCACAGCAGGACAAAGACTGGCATATATGTGGAGGACAGAGGCAGGAACATAGGGCCATATTTGCATTATTGCTGTTACACACCCTGGAAATTGTTAGTGTTACAGGATTTGCTGCAGCATACCCTTATGCAGGAATATGACATTGAAATACGAATAGATGTAGCCATGTACTGATAGCACTCAACAGACAGAATGCCACTGATATATCTGGAACAATACCTGTATGGTGCACAGACAAAAGCTAACAGCCAGTCCCCCTGGTATCATACGGATAGGCCCAAATTTGAGAGCTATGCAGACAGACAACATTACATGCAAAAGTACTATGTACACAGAAACTCTGTAAGACCAGCAAGATACAATGCACACAACAACACTACTCATGCTGTCTGTAGGTCTGGAATCTTACCCAAATGAGTATTTGGCCTGTGTCTGCAGGTTCTGCTGTACAAGGTATTGCTACCTGATGTCTGTAACACTGGTGTCCACACACATGAAGGATGTCATCCATACTGCACATGCAAAAGTACCATGTACATAAAAACCCTGTAAGACCAGCAAGATACAATGCACACAACAACACTACTCACACTGTCTGTAGGTTTGGAATCTTACCCAAATGTGTATTTGGCCTGTGTCTGCAGGTTCTGCTGTACAAGGTATTGTTACCTGCTGTCTGTACAACTGATGTCCACACACAGGAAGGATGTCATCCATACTGGAGGGACAATGCCCACAGAAGTCAGCAATTTAAAGTACAGGGTTGCCATGACAGTGGTTACCTGAAGTACTACACAGCAGGCTGCATGCAATTAGCAACTGGTGGACACTGACTGGTGCAGAGGCCATCACCTGATCATGTGCAATACCATCAAAAGCATGCTGCAATCTATTCAAACCAGCTCAATCACTCTACTGGAGAGACTGAGAGAGAGAGAGAGAGAGAGAGAGAGAATAACAACATTAATAAATGTAACAAAGGTCAGGGTTGTGTTACAGTGGAAAAAACATAAAAGGTATGTGAAACAGATATGTATTTACTTGCATGTAGTATATGGCATAGAATAATAGGATGTATAATGTGAAAGGATTTATATGTGCCATCAGAAATTGTTCCTCTAATGATGTTCTGCTCAACAACTGCTCTGGACAATAGTGTCAATACATGTCCCCTGCCATGACATGTGTGAGAGAACATCACACATCAATACACAACATATCTACACACCAGTACATGTCTGCAAAATGGAGTGTGGAGTGTGGTCTGTAACTCATGTTTGGAACACATTGTAATTGTTTGAGAAGGTGGGATATATATGTTGGTGAAGGGTATTAGGCACATACTGGTATGTAGGTTTGGTTGGGTGACAAACAAGACAACATACAGTGCTGGTATATGACACGTGGCAGTTAAACATTGTGGATGGGTAGTTCCATTTGGAATGTGGAGGCCATTGAGTTCCCACATGGGAACAAAAGGAACATGGTGCCCACCCATGGACAGTCACTACAGCATCTGCATGGTCATAAAGGTGCCTGGGTTGTGGGCTGAGCAGAAGGAACATGCATGCTGAACCTTGTGTATGTCTACTGCATGCCTCCAGGTGATGTAGCACATACTCCGTGTCTCTGTGGAGCTCCTCATGCACAATACCCTGGACTTAACTGGGTGACAGACATATGTTTGTGTGTGCTCCATGGAGGGGCACCATCCCATGAGGTCGTTCCACATGAAGGTAGTGCCGGAACAGTAGAAAATGAGGTTCCATGGTGGGTCGCGGAAGTGATGTGGACTGGTAACATTTGCACATTACGTGGGAGTGCTGTTCCTGCTGGCAAATAACCCCTACACATACTGTTGTGTAACTGTCATGGAACATATGTGGGTTGTAATAGTCCACACATTCCTAGAACTTGTCCAACAGCATGCATAGATATCCCCAATAACACAGAGTGGCAGATCTGTAGCAATCACATAGCAAGCATACCACATGCATATGTGGAAACATAGTGGCAGTGACAATGGCATACAGGTGAAATACTCTGTAACAGCCCAGCAACTCCAGTGTCCCCACAGGGAGCATGTCTATAAACACATATCAGAAAGTATTGTACAATACAATATATGTACCAGTGGTGGATATACCAGAGACATATCACTTGCGTTGTGTGAACATTAAGTTGGAGCTGAATTGGTGGCAGGAGACTGATTATGGTAAACGTGCCATATGAGTTGCTCAGACATATTTCCATTTTTATGTCTTTCAGGGAGTATGGTGCACCCGAGGAATCCCATCTACAGTGCCGCTGAGGATGACATAATTCTCACCAGGATCATCCTGAACTACCAGCTGCTGTTCTCAAGGACAAGCCAGGACCAGCATGAGCAGACAGCCATGTGGAATGATGTGGTCCACAGGGTGAATAAGGTGGGGATGCACAGCTGTACATATGAGCAGGTCCACCATCATTGTAGTGACCTGCTCCGCCATGTACATTGCTGTGCCGCTGCTGTGCAGGGTGACTACCTTGCAACAGGAGGGGGGGGGCATAACATCCACCTCCCCTCACCAGAGTAGAGGAGCTGCTCATGAGCATGGTAGCACCTGCCCACCCACAAGAGCTACAGACATATAAAGTCATGGAGGTGGGTGCTACCCACACACCAAACATCAAGCATGCAGGTAAGGTTCCAGGGCATATCAGTAGACCACTGTTGTGTATGCATCTGTACAGGTAGATCATGCATATGTGAGATCTGGAGTCTGTTGCTGTGTAGTACTGATAAGCAGTTATGCATAATCTGTGGTACTGTGGACTTCAGCTGTAATTTTACTGTAATATTGCAGCCACCCTGTAGCAATGCCACAGCTGTGGCCACTGACATCAACTTAATCTCATCTCAATGTAGGTACCTCTGGGATACTAGCAAGTCAGCGGCCAGATGCCGGTGAGTATGGTTTAAGGTTATGCTTGGCAATTCACAGTACATGTCATAGCTAAGGTGTAGGCCATGTACACATCTAACACACCTATCCATAATGCATGCTGTACATGTTCACTGACACACCACACACCTCACTAATGAGATTACCAGCCTCAAATACATGCAATACACAGACCATCACAGACAGCTGTGACTACACTCCAGTGCACATTGCCCAGGCACAGCTGACATCTGCCTAATATACACAGCTATGTCATACACAGAGCAGTTGAACATGCTACACATAAATAAATCGCACTCCCTCTGCAAACCCATCCTCCAGGCTCCTAAACCTCATCAACACATTACACAGAACATACTGGAGGGATAGGTCCCTGTCCTGGGGAATTCCCACACCCTGGAATGGACTACCCATTCATGTCAAGCAATGCTACTCATTGGCCCTCTTTAGAAAAACACTTGACAACTGGATGGGAAATGGGGAACTCAGCCTGGGTAGTATGTCTGTGCCACAGCCTGACAGAGGTACAGGGGAATAACATTATTGGGTGGTGCATGGCTGGTAACCCCTGTGGCTAGGCTTATGTAGGTCCCAGGACCAATAGACCAGTACTCACCTATGAACCTATGTGTACCACAGGAAACATCAGGCAGGGCTCAATAATGGTCTCTACACTCACCATAGGTATAGTACATTGTGTCTGTAGTCGGTCTAATGGTATTCTATCATTCATACATGCACCACTGATGATAACATCTGTGAATACACATCAGACATTCACTAAACACGTGTCCACATATAATCCAGAAACACACAGAGGCTGTGAGCAGCAGTGGAAACATAACTGACACACAGATACACATCCTGCAATGGTGTGTACACCTGTGAGGTATGTTGGGCAGTACATGCCAGGGTGCTGAACAGATGCACAGCAGTGCTGTGGACATGGGTGCAGTGTGTTCTAGGGGGAGGGCCATCACCTACTAACAGAAACCATGCATCACAGCTATGTATAATTTTGGTAACGGGGATTGACTACAGTTGCACTGCATGCTGTTGAGCACCACATGTCCTGCATGCGACATGTGTGTAATTACACATTTGTGTGTGATACTGTACTGCACCATCACCTCATATTGTGTGTGTTATGGGGTAATGGAGCTGTCTGTAGGTGCTGTCTGGTGGAGTGTATGGGTTGCCATGCATGTCGACTGAATGTGTGTATGTCTGTGTGTGTGGCCATATCTGCACACACACGTGTGTGTGTTTGTGTGTGTATGTACTGTTTAACAGTGATGTACAAGTCTTACAGTCTGTTCCTTATTTTCCCCTCACAGGTGGCGAGGTGGGGCTGGGTCCCTCCCACAGAGAATCTGGTGTCACTGATACAGATGGTGACCATGAGGATAGGTGTGTTGAGACACAGGCAAGCTCATCAGGGGCTGCCATTGGGCCACCAATTGACATCCCACACGTATCCAGCCCATCCATGCACACAGTCACACTGCCTCTACATACCTCATCATCATTGGCCTTAGATGAGAGACAGTCTACGGTTGACATTGGACAGTGTGGTATCTTTGGCACATGTGTCAGGACACAGCAGCCATAGCCAGATGTCTGGCAGAGTATCACATAAGCAGATGTTCAGGGGTGCTCGTCGGAGCACTGCTGGTCATCCTGCCCTGGCAGACGTGCCACATCTATATCAACCACACGCCTGTTCCAGGCTGTCATGGAGGCACAGGCACAAATGGAACAGTACACCAAACAGGGTCTAAGGGCTCATCACACCTCTGTAACTGACAGCATCCATAACCTTGCAGGTGCCATTCGTAATTACACAGAGGTCATGTATAGACAGTGGGGTGAGACATTGGATCTCATCCACAATGTCATGTTTATGCATCAGGACAGGGCGGGATGGTTGCGACGACCATGTGGACGTATGCCAGCAACACGAGCAGCTGGAGGTCACCCTGGACATCCCACCAGTCACAGCCTCTCCTGTAGTGACAGTACCAGCCCCAGCACTATGGGTGGTGCTGTCCACAGACTGTCATAGCAGACTACATGCACGTGGCCCTGGCCAGTCCCAGGAAGGACTTGGATCCAGTGGATGTCTGTTAACCTCAGGGGACAGTACCCAATCTGGCTTTGTACTTGATATTGCCTGTAGCACCCCTGCCAGGAACAGGTCCCGTGTCCGTGGCCGAAGACGGTGAACTGCAAACCCTGTCAGGTACAGTCTGCAGCTGTCTCACAAATCTCCATATAGGTTCATAGGTAGATACTAGGCTATCTGCCCTAGGGCATTTATAAGCCTAGCCAGAGTGTATTTGGCTTCCTCCTCCCTATTTGATTAGCCTACTGTGCCTCTGTAAAGTAGGTCACAGAAGGTACCCTTTTAAGATTAGTTTACTGTGCCTCTGTCTAGCAGGAACACAGAAGAGATCCCAGGGGTGAATTTGCGATTTCCCATCCACGCGTCCAGATTTCGCTTGAAGAGGGTCAGCGAGGGGCTGTGTCTAACATGAATTGGGATTCTATTCCAGAGTGAGGGGAGCCTCTGGGAAATGAATCTGTCCCTCCAGCATGTTCTATTTATTTTTGTGCTGAGGTTTAAGTCCCTGGAGCATGTAGCTCTAAGGGACTTGATTTTTTGAGGTGGAGCACGTCCATTAATTCTGGGTTTGACATGGCTTTGTACATCAGGCATAGATCGCCTCTGAGTAGGCAGTAAGCAACTGAGTAGAGCTGGAGTTTCTTTAGTCAAGCTGCATAGGACATCTGATTGTAGCCCATGATCCTCTTGGGGAGGTACTTTTGGGGTCTCTCCAGTTGCTGCAGGTGTCGGGTAAGGTACATCCCAAAAGGGGCATTGTACTCAATTATGGGCCTGATGAGTGATGAGTATAGGGGCACAATGACCTCTCTTGATCTAGATGCGAACACTTTTGTGATAAGGTGGGCTATATAGAAGGTCTTTCTAACCACTTTGGCAATGTGATTATCAAAGGAGAGATTACTATCTACGTTAGCCCCCACATCTCTAATTACTTCTTCCGTACTTAATGGATTAATATGGTAATTTGTGGGCACCTTGTTTTTCCCAAAGGGGATGACTATGCACTTTTTAGCATTTAGCTTGAGGCCGTGGCTCTGGCACCAAGCATCCATCTCTGTGAGACCCTTTTGGAGGATGCTTGTGTCAGCTGGAGATTCGATTATGGCCCCCAATTTGCAGTCATCTGCGAACTTTGTCAGCCATAATCCCCCTGTGTTAGCCTGAACCTCAGAGAAGTATATACCAAACAAGAGAGGTCCCAGAACTAAGCCCTGTGGGATGCCACTTGTAACTGGTTTGGATTCAGACATGGCACCTGTGATTCTGACCATGTGGGTTCTATCTCTGAGCCAGTTTGCAACCCATCTTGTGATATAGGGGTTGATATTTAAGCTGGTAAGCTTATTTATGATGCCCGAGTGGGGTATTGTGTCAAAGGCTTTTACGAGGTCCAGGTAGGCTGTGTGGACTACCTTGCCCTCATCTATGGTTCTGGTAACTGTTTCAAAGAAATCAACTAGGTTTAAGAGGCAAGATCTGCCCTTAACAAAGCCGAATTGGGTAGGGTCCAGTGTCTGGAGGCTCCCGATGTCTTTGTTTATGAGTTCCATGATAATACACTCCATAGCTTTACAGACCAGACTAGTCAGGCTTATGGGGTGATAGTTCCTGGGGTCCAATGTGGCACCACCTTTGTGGAGTGCGCCCACTGTAGCCATTCTTTGGGTACATATCCTGTAGTAAGGCTAAGTTTGAACAGTGACTTAATGTGAGGGTTCAGTTCTTCTTGGAGCTCGTGTAAGACACAGCCTGGGACACCATCCAGTCCCAAAGATGCTGTGTTTTTTGCTTTGGAGAGGGCAGCTTTCACCTGTGCATCTGTGATGTCAGGAAGGTTACATTCAATTAGGATAGGCATTTGTTCCTTTGGGAGGAAGGGGGGGAGAAGTTTGCACTGAATCTGTCTGCCAGGATGTTGGCTATGTCTGTAGGTTCGGTATATTTTGTACCGTTATGCAACAATTCAGAGCATATCTGGGAGTTTCCACCCATATTCCTGACATAACTAAAGAAGGCCTTGTGATTATCTTTAGTGTCTAGGGCAATTTTTCTTTTGAAACTGGCCTTTGATGATTTTATGAGGGATCGAAGTTTCTTGCTAATACTGATCAGAGATGCCTTCCCTTTTTGGGATTTTGCTCTGTCATGTAGTAGCTTCCTCCTTCTGTTGTATAGCTTATTTATGGCTGGGGTCCACCACACTGGTCTCCTGTTTTTGGAGGAGTGAGTCTTGGTTTTATTTGGGATAGCACGATCCATGCATTCCTGCAGGTGCTCATAGAATGCATTTGTAAAGGATTCTGCGGATTGGGCTGTATTATCCTCTGGCACGGGGGTTTTGAAGGATTCCACCTCAGTCTTGAGAAGTGCAAAGTTGGCTTTTGAGAAATTCTTTACAGTGATTTCCTTGGCTGGGGGTGGGGATGGGATATGGATGTCCAGGGAAATTTGTTTATGGTCTTATCTTACCAATGAGGGTTTACCTCTGGTGTGGAACATAGAGTCCCCATGCTGGTGATGACCAGGTCCAATATGTTGTTCCCTCTTGTGGGAGTGGTGATAAGTTGTTCCATCGCATTAGAGTTTATAAATTCAAGGAGCCATTGGGCGAGGGTGTTTCGGATTGAGTAGTTTTCCCAGTCAATGTTTGGATAGTTGAAGTCACCCAATAACATAGTGTTTGGAGAGACCTTCATATTCTCCAGTGTTCTCAGGAATGCCAAGTGGGGTTCCTGTAATAGGCAGGGTGTTCTGTAGCAGGCTACAAACTGAAAGGCAGTTTTGCCCGTTGTTAGTTGCACATGGATGGTTTCTGATGCTTCGTGCAGTGCCACTAACCTGGAGGTGTAGGTATCTTTAATGAATATAGATACTCCCCCTCCTTTTGTGCTTCAGTCCGAGTTGTGGGGCTGAAACACATGGTATAAGTTATAACCTGGTAGTACTGGGGTGCTCTCAGGAGCCTTGAACCAGGTTTCTGTTACTGCACAGACATCGATTTTCTCCATACTGAGGAGAGCCTCAAGTGCATGCATCTTGAGGTTTAGACTTCTGGCATTGAGTAGCATTACCTTTAGTTTTTTTATCCTTGCGTTGTCTATGGAGGTGGGTTTGTCCTTTGAGCCTTGCCTAAAAAAGGCACTATGGGGGTGGCAAGAGCCTTGGCCAGTATAGGAAAGCCTAAGGGTGACAGGTGCAAGCCGTACCTAGCGAAGCACTGTGGCTTGTCGAGCATGTCATCTCAGGCTGACAGACACTGGATCCCCTTTGAATGACACCAATACTTTAGCCAATTGTTGAAACTGATCATTTTGTCTTTATACTGTGGCATCATTCTTGGTGAGGGCAAGATGCTACTCAAGGTCAGGGTCATACCAGCCTGGGCTACATGGTCAGAGAGCTCCTCTATGTCTCTTTTCATGTAGTCCACGGAGGTACGTCTCAGGTCATTCACACCAGCATGGACAATGACGGAGTCATACTTGTACTTGCTTTGGAGTGACTTGAGTGCTTGCATTATGTGGCGGATCCTGGCACCCTACAGGCAGCTTACAGTGACCTTTTCCTTGTTCAGTCTGGTGAGCGGGACGTCAGTGTGCTGGACAATAGAGTCCCCTACAACAAGTGTATTTGGTGTGTTGTTTGGCCTTAAGGGCTGTGACTGTGAGGCACACTGATTTTGTGAGATATGTGATTCATGGGTATTGTTGAGGGGTGGCTGTTGCTTGAATATCTGCTTAGGAGGTCTTTGCTGTTTAGGCTGATTTTTATTTAGAGCCTCTGAGTATGTTTTTGTGTGTTTATGTGATGGGTATGCAGATGCAATAGGTCTGTGTGAGACTGGATTTGTAGTGTGGGTGGTTACCTTTTCCTCCTGACTGACTGTGCCAGTCTTGGGTTGAGAGAGCTCTGCCTCCAGTTTGGCTGTGTAGCTGCATCTCTCACATGTATTAGAGTTTGTTGGAAGGAGGAGAGGGTTGTCTGTGTACGTAAGGCAATTGTAACATTGCCTCAAAATTCCCAGATTCACCAGCTGGACTGGAGAGTAACCTTGAAACTGACCCTTGGACATACCAGATTAGTATAGGGAACTGCTTTTTTACTGATCAGATTAAGGAAGAGATATGATTTTTCACTTGATCAGGAAGGACCAATTGGGAGCCTAATACTCATGAGAAGTCAAGGAGGGTGTAGTGCGTTAGTTAGTTAGTGTTTCCTTAAAAGAGCTGAGTAAGTGCAGGGCTTTAGAAAGAGAATAGAGTGATTACTTTGAGAGTTTGAACAGTTCTAAGGGAAAAAGTGAAGAGCAGACTTTGTGGAGCCTGGAATAGTTTAAACCTGTTTAGGTGGCGCTGCCCGACGCTGCTCAGTTCGCAAAACCGTGCAAAAAGAGAGTTGTAGGGTTTTAAGAGAGAGAGATCAAGGAGTTTAGAATTGACCCAAAATGGCCAATAAAACTACAGCTTCTAGGCAGTAACCACTCCTCCAGGGACAGGCAGGCTGTTCAGTGTTAACCACTCCCACTGGTGAACACAGAGACTTCCCTTTAGCCCAAGCAAGCACTGGCCTTCTAGAAACTTCCAAACAGTTCAGAACAGCAAATCTGTAACTGAACTTTCTTAACTTTCAGAAAGTGGGAAAAAGCAAGATTTTTTTTTCTTTTTGTTGTAGTTTAAAGGTAACAGAGATACACAAGCAGCAAAAATAATCACAACAGTGCAATAAATGACCCCACAGTTGAGTGCTAGGACAAAATCAGGTAAAATGCAGATTTTAGAGAAAAAAAAAATTAAATTAAGTGCAACACAGGAAATGCAGTAAACAGGCTCTAGATGTGTTCCAAGTACTGTTACTGTTATAAACTTTAGCAAGCCGGAAAATGCCAAAAAGTAGGCGGCAAAGCAATAAAACTTAACAAAAAATAAGAAGAAAATACTTAAAATCACAAAAGTGGCTCCTTTTCTTCTCTCAGCGTTTTCTCCCCTTGGTAGGTGCTTCAGCAACAACTAGCAAGCCTGAAAAGATGCCAAAACCACGAGGCAGCCGGGTTTTAAGAGAGACAGATCAAGGTGTTTAGAATTGACCCAAAATGGCCAATAAAACTACAGCTTCTAGGCAGTAACCACTCATCCAGGGACAGGCAGGCTGTTCAGTGTTAACCACTCCCACTGGTGAACACAGAGACTTCCCTTTAGCCCAAGCAAGCACTGGCTTTCTAGAAACTTCCAAACAGTTCAGAACAGCAAATCTGTAACCGAACTTTCTTAACTTTCAGAAAGTGGGAAAAAAGCAAGATTTTTTTTTCTTTTTGTTGTAGTTTAAACATAACAGAGATACACAAGCAGCAAAAATAATCACAACAGTGCAATAAATGACCCCACACTTGAGTGCTAGGCCAAAATCAGGTAAAATGCAGTTTTTAGAGAAAAAAATTATTTTAAATTAAGTGCAACACAGGAAATGCAGTAAACAGGCTCTAGATGTGTTCCAAGTACTGTTACTGTTACAGATATAAACTTTAGTAAGCCAGAAAATGCCAAAAAGTAGGCAGCAAAGCAGTAAAACTTTACAAAAAATCAGAAGAAAATCAGAAAAAAGGGCAGCCACATGGTGGAAATGTGTGCATGCAGACACACACATAAACAACAAATCTAGGGCAACCACATACCTGCACACACGACATCACCATTGGCCCATAACAGCACTCAGCCCCCTCACACACGCACACATGTTGTCAATTTTATGGCTCAGCCTAGGCCTCTGGCAAACCAACAACACACCCTGTGTATATGATCATACCTGTGCCACTTCCTGACATCTGTAACATTGATGGAGGGACAGGCTAACATGGTGCTGATGCACAAGGTGACTGTACAACAGTGTAGCAATGGAATGCTGTGTAGAATGTTGTCAGCAGTAAAGTGAAATGCTAATATCTTGGGAGGTGTAGTTGTGCAGCCATGATGCATCATAGCTGTAATTAACAATGTTGTATTGTTGTCACCATTATCTATTCTGATTGTGTTGTGTTTGTCCATGTGCCACATGGCTGATGGGTGTAGTGGTGTCAGCAGGCCTTCTACAGGTGTACACCAGTAGGTGTAGTGGGTGGAACACATGACATGGCTGGGTACAACACACAGAGCCTTTGGTTTGGATGCAGTACAGGTACAAGACTGTACACATGGAGGTATGTCCCCGTGCAAGTAACACATCTGTTGCCCATGTAATCCCACCAAGACAGGATAGGCACAACCACACATTGGTATATATGCAGTCAGCAATGTGGATGACATTGAACATGCCAACAGCAGGGTGTATGTCCCTTTCCCCACTCTACTGCATTCCTCACCTCAGTAACATGGGTGTGCCAATGCCAGTGACATAGCCCTTCCCTTAGTAGGGTTTGAGGCACTCAACTACTGTGAATGGTGTAAACAACAAATAACAACCTGATTACATACACTGTACAGTATTACAGACAGCTATGTGGGGTATAGACACAACAGTAACTGCAATGATGGTGGATGTGTCCACAACAGCCACACCCAGTGAGTTATAGCAACCCCAGGAGTGCTGCACACCTCCACAGTGTGGAGGAGGGCATTAACACATCTATGACCTGCGAAGGATTGTATGTCCATGGGATGGCACCTGTGGAATGTTGGCATTTTCCATGCAGTCCTGGTGGATACATATTCTGTGAACAGAGGTAGATCCCTTAACATCTACACACATTCCTACATGTGAAATGGTGTACAAAGGCCTGCTATGATCTACATAGGCATTGTGCACCTCCTACCCCTCATCTTCACCTGTCATGATTGCATCAAGGAGGTATACCAGGTTCAGGTTGTATTCTCTGCCTTTGAAAAGTCCAACATTGGCGGGGTCCTGTGTGTTAAGATTACCACTGACATTGGCCATGGGTTCATTATTGATATGTTCCATGTCCCTACAGACCAGGGTCATCAGGCTACTGGGTGGTAGTTTCCAGCTGACAATGTGGATTTGTGCTCGTCCTTGCTAACATTGGTGAATCCATTGTCTGGTGTAGGCCTATTGGATCATATGAGGGATCCCAGCTACTTACTGTGCCTGCTCAGTGGTTCCCCCAAGCATGGCACTTTACTTGATTGTACTGCATGATATGTTAGTAATGCCAGCCTGACATCCTACAGGTGGGATGGAGTACTGTTAACATGTACTGTCCTTGTCATGTAGGGTCCTGGTTATGGGATCTGCTAAGGTTGGTAATGTATTGCAGGCCAGACATGTTTGGCTGTGGGGGAGGGATACCTATCCATGCCAGATGTATGTTGTTTGGGTCTCTCAAACCCATCAATGGTGCATGTGGACATATATGTTGTGGTTATGTTCCCAATTTCATCTACAGATGTATGTCCATATATACCTATATAGATATATATGTGTTTACCTTTGAAAGGAAGACAATCATTTCTTTGAACGGCCCTGTCTGCAAACTGAAAGGACCAATCTGTCATTTGTAATTGCACCACAGTTCAAAACACAGCAAATCTAAAAGCAGCTTCACTGATTCTCAAACTGCAAGTTGGAATACATATCGTAATGAAGGGGGCAAGCCCCCCTGCCCCCATCTTGGGGCTGGGCCCCCCACAACCCCCCTACTGTGATATACTAACTCCGAGTTTGCACTACAGTGGGGATAGGCAAATTTTCCCCATCCCCACTATAGTGCCATCTGCACCCAACTTGCTGAATCTGCAATGAACTCCCACCTGTGGCAGGAACTGGTAATGGGCAGCAGGTTTACCCTGCACCTACATTGATAGCATGCTAACAGCATTCCCTGATGTCATATCATCTGTCCATACAGGGCATGTTGTCAAGCATGGTATGTCCGAAGTTAGTCACATGTGAAGGCACCACAGGTGGTGCAGGTGTCCACTGCGGAATATGGTGGAGGTGCACTGTCTGCATGTACATGCATATTGGACAGATGGGCAGGGTGACGTGCCCTATGTAGCCCACTGCTATCACTGCATAGTTACTATCAGTGGCCAATATGCAGTGTATTACCTACATATTGGCTGTTGTCTAGGCATGCTTGTGCGTATGACACATGGGTTGAGTGTGTGCTCTAGGTAATAGTAAGGTTGCTAACTGTGATTGGCTGGCATTGATGTCACATGTATGGGTATGGCTTTGCACTCTAGCCTCTCAGCTAATTTACATCTGTTATCCCTGTATGGTTGACATTGTGATATATAGTAGGGCCACCATAAAAGAAATAAGCAAAATCCCATCCACACTCACCTCTATACAGGATACGCATTACGAATACACACACACCTGTCATGTTTGGGAGTAGAACCCATACCTAACTAGTTTATTATGCTACAGGTCTACGCAGTTATAGTACATGCCACAGACATTACTGGAGGGCTTTTTCCCAAAAGGTGTATTTCACAATGAATGACATCAGTAGGATTACCAAAGTAGGGCATTTCAACTGTACTGCGAGTGACTAGCCTAAAATGCATTGTTCCCTACACAGACAGTGAGACACACACAAAACATCCACAACTGACATGTATGGGTATAGAACCCCTGACCGAGGTCTATACCACAATATGGCATGGAGCTGTTATCGTATGCACCAAAGGGATGACTAACAAAATCCTTCCCCAAAGGTGTATTTCACAATGAATGACATCAGCAGGATTACCAAAGTAGGGCATTTAAACAGTACTGCGAGTGACTAGCCTAAAATGCATTGCTCCCTACACAGACAGTGAGACACACACAAAACATCCACCACTGACATGTGTGGGTATAGATCCCCCCTGACCAAGGACTACATCACATTACAGCATGGAGCGGTTATAGGTCACAACATAGGGATTACTAAAGAATGTCCTCCCCAAAATTGTATTTCACAATGAATGACATCAGCAGGATTGCCAAAGTAGGGCATTTGAAATGTACTGCGAGTGAGTAGCCTATAATACATTGCTCCATACACAGACATTGAAACACACACAAAACATCCAGAACTGCCATGGATGGAGATGGAACCCTACCACCGTTCTAAATCAGACTACTGCAGTATGCGGTTACAGGACACGCTACAGAGATTACTGAGTTACAATCTTCCCAGAGGTGTATTTCTAGGTGGGTGACATTAGCAGCCTTGCCAGAGTTGACTATATGAATTCTAAAGAGTGTGAGTAGCCTAAAAAGCATTGCCCTCTACTCAGTCAGACACACACACACACACAGTTGCCAGGTATGGGGTTAGAACACCTACCAAACTACTTTATCACACTACAGCAGTATGCAGTTGCAGGATATGCTACGGAGATTACTGGGTTAGGACTTTCCCTGAGGTGTATTTCTAGGTGAGTGACATCAGCAGCCTTACCAAAGTTGAGTATATGAATTGTACGGAGTGTGAGTAGCCTAAAAACCATTTCTTTCTACTCAGACACACACACAGATTCACACACAAACACAATTGCCAGCTCTGGGGTCAGAACACCTAATTAACTACTTTATCACACTATAGCAGTACAGAATTATAGGACATGCTACAGAGATTACTAGGCTATGAATTTCCCTGAGGTGTATTTCTAGGTGAGTGACATCAGCAGCCTTGCCAAAGTTGAGTATATTATTTGTACAGAGTGTGAGTAGCCTAAAAAGCATTGCTCTCTACTCAGTCAGACACACACACACACACACACACACACACACACACACACACACACACACACACACACACACACACACACACACACACACACACACACACACACACAGATTCACACACAAACTCACACAGTTGACAAGTCTGGGGTTAGAACTACTACCTAACTAGTTTATCACTACAGCAGTACTCAGTTATGGGATGTGCCATGGAGATTACTAAGCTGCAGCTCTCCCAAAGGTGTATTTCACATTGGATGACCTCAGCAGGCTTGTCATAATACGGCTATGGGGAGGGCGGTGTGTGCAGGGGCTATAACCCATTCATGTAGGGGTTGGTAAAACCTCGGCTTTGGCCAGCTAAGAACTTGGTTATATTCAACTGGACGTATAAGAGAATTTAAGTACCTTTATCTGCACTTTTTTTTAAAAAAAATACAGTATTTAATTTGATTTAAACTGTGTATGAAGGAGTGTTGAAGGAATATTTAACTGAAGTTATTCTGCTCTTCAGTAACTTGAACTGAAGCTAGTGTTGGCTGAATTTTGTTATTTGCTAGTAATTACAGGTGTGGGGGTAGCCACATTCTTTGATTTCCTGTCCTTGCATATTTAACTGGTGCATGTGAAATAATTCCTGCTTTAAAACCTCAGCTTTGGCCAGCTAAGAACTTGGTTATATTCAACTGGACGTATAAGAGAATTTAAGTACCTTTATCTGCACTTTTTTTTAAAAATACAGTATTTAATTTGATTTAAACTGTGTATGAAGGAGTGTTGAAGGAATATTTAACTGAAGTTATTCTGCTCTTCAGTAACTTGAACTGAAGCTAGTATTGGCTGAATTTTATTTGCTAGTAATTACAGGTGTGGGGGTAGCCACATTCTTTGATTTCCTGTCCTTGCATATTTAACTGGTGCATGTGAAATAATTCCTGCTTTAAAACCTCAGCTTTGGCCAGCTAAGAACTTGGTTATATTAAACTGGACGTATAAGAGAATTTAAGTACCTTTATCTGCACTTTTTTTAATTTGATTTAAACTGTGTATGAAGGAGTGTTGAAGGAATATTTAACTGAAGTTATTCTGCTCTTCAGTAACTTGAACTGAAGCTAGTGTTGGCTGAATTGTGTTATTTGCTAGTAATTACAGGTGTGGGGGTAGCCACATTCTTTGATTTCCTGTCCTTGCATATTTAACTGGTGCATGTGAAATAATTCCTGCTTTAAAACCTCAGCTTTGGCCAGCTAAGAACTTGGTTATATTCAACTGAACGTATAAGAGAATTTAAGTACCTTTATCTGCACTTTTTTTTTAAAAAAAATACAGTATTTAATGTGATTTAAACTGTGTATGAAGGAGTGTTGAAGGAATATTTAACTGAAGTTATTCTGCTCTTCAGTAACTTGAACTGAAGCTAGTGTTGGCTGAATTTTGTTATTTGCTAGTAACTACAGGTGTAGGGGTAGCCACATTCTTTGATTTCCTGTCCTTGCATATTTAATTGGTGCATGTGAAATAATTCCTGCTTTAAAACCTCAGCTTTGGCCAGCTAAGAACTTGGTTATATTCAACTGGACGTATAAGAGAATTTAAGTACCTTTATCTGCACTTTTTTTTTTAAAAAAATACAGTATTTAATTTGATTTAAACTGTGTATGAAGGAGTGTTGAAGGAATATTTAACTGAAGTTATTCTGCTCTTCAGTAACTTGAACTGAAGCTAGTGTTGGCTGAATTTTGTTATTTGCTAGTAATTACAGGTGTGGGGTAGCCACATTCTTTGATTTCCTGTCCTTGCATATTTAACTGGTGCATGTGAAATAATTCCTGCTTTAAAACCTCAGCTTTGGCCAGCTAAGAACTTGGTTATATTCAACTGGACGTATAAGAGAATTTAAGTACCTTTATCTGCACTTTTTTTTTTAAATATAGTATTTAATTTGATTTAAACTGTGTATGAAGGAGTGTTGAAGGAATATTTAACTGAAGTTATTCTGCTCTTCAGTAACTTGAACTGAAGCTAGTGTTGGCTGAATTTTGTTATTTGCTAGTAATTATAGGTGTGGGGGTAGCCACATTCTTTGATTTCCTGTCCTTGCATATTTAACTGGTGCATGTGAAATAATTCCTGCTTTAAAACCTCCGCTTTGGCCAGCTAAGAACTTGGTTATATTCAACTGGACGTATAAGAGAATTTAAGTACCTTTATCTGCACTTTTTAAAAAAATACAGTATTTAATTTGATTTAAACTGTGTATGAAGGAGTGTTGAAGGAATATTTAACTGAAGTTATTCTGCTCTTCAGTAACTTGAACTGAAGCTAGTGTTGGCTGAATTGTGTTATTTGCTAGTAATTACAGGTGTGGGGGTAGCCACATTCTTTGATTTCCTGTCCTTGCATATTTAACTGGTGCATGTGAAATAATTCCTGCTTTAAAACCTCAGCTTTGGCCAGCTAAGAACTTGGTTATATTCAACTGGACGTATAAGAGAACTTAAGTACCTTTATCTGCACTTTTTAAAAAAAAAAAATACAGTATTTAATTTGATTTAAACTGTGTATGAAGGAGTGTTGAAGGAATATTTAACTGAAGTTATTCTGCTCTTCAGTTATTCCCACTCACCCGCCCTGTTTTTGTTTTGGTGTTAATCTTAGCGGCATTGAAACTGCCCGCCCCTCAGCCTGCCTCTGGGCCCATCTCATTTGCTCATTCAACTGAGTGCAATGAGATCATATTCTGATTTCAGGCACTCCTACTGTGTACAAAGAGAGCATCTGGGAAATAGAAAAAAAAATTAAGCTTATTTCCTGCCTTTCTTGTTAAGTGGTATAGACAATTTGTAGGCTTCTGAGCCCCTAAGCCCTTCTGTGTTTGAGCGAAGCCTTCTAGCTTGTTTTTTTTCTTATAACTAGCCAGTTTTCTAGTTTCAGCACTCAAATCTGTTTCTTTGATCTCAGCACTTGTTTAGGAAAAAAAAAAAATTCATCTGCTTTTACTGTACTTGTGTTTCTACCTACTTCATTTTACTTTTGCATCATCTTAAAAATACTCAATTGTATTTATTACTGCTTGGTGTAACTCATTCTAAGCCTTTTGGTTTAAACACTTGGGCTTCGGACCAGTTAGTTGTTTTGCACTGAGAGGGTTTGTGGTCTGCACTGTTGTGGCAGAACAGGTAGCTTACATCCTTCTAGGTTGAGAACTGCTGATTGAGAGCCCAGTGTCCAAGTGTATTAGTTCTGGTTTAGGCACTTGGGCTTCAGGCCAGTTATTTTACATTAAGAAGGTTCGTGGTCTGCACTCTTGTGGGAGAAGAGGCTGGACTCTGCCCTTCTGAGCTGGGAATTTCTGGTTAGAGGTTTATAGTGCCTGAATATTTGAACTGTATCTTACTGAAATTGGTACACCTTGTTTGCTCTAGCATAGACTAGATCCAGGCCTGCTGAATCTAGCTTTGTTTATATGCTTGTTGTTTGTTTGCTTGTTATTTCCCTGAAAGCTAATTCCACCTAATACGCAACTTCTCAGCACTTCTGTGGATCACTAGTGATATCTGCATTGCTTACTGTACTTATTTCCTTGTTTCACTTGAAAGAAAGTTACTGTTTGTCGTTTTGCATTTAGTTACTTGTAACACATTGCACTCAAGTTACCTGGCACTTGCTCACTAAAGCAATTATATAAGTCAGCACTAAAAATTAAAAGCACTACACCCTCACTCCCCACTGGCCCTTGTTTTCAATTAAGGATTTCCCAATATTATTCTAGCATGTCCAAAGGTCAGTTGTCAATCTCCTCTCCGGTCCAGCTGGTGAATCTGGGAATCTTGAGGCAATGTTATAACTGCCTCATGTACACAGACAACCCTCTCCTCCTCCCACATAACACAAATACTTGTGAGAGATGCAGCT
The DNA here is from genome assembly GCF_019279795.1 of Protopterus annectens. Taxonomy (NCBI): domain Eukaryota; kingdom Metazoa; phylum Chordata; order Ceratodontiformes; family Protopteridae; genus Protopterus; species Protopterus annectens. The sequence goes on along the minus strand of NC_056742.1, from coordinate 430,927,760 downwards.
ATTTAGCCAAATTGGAGGCTTAGCTCTCTCAACTCAGGACTGGCAAGACCAGACAGGAGGAGAAGGCAACTACACACACCACAAAACCAGCCTCACATAATGCTACCACTCCACTGAATCAAACACATAAACACACAAAGGCATACTCGGAGGCTCTGAGTAAAAATTTACCTAAACAGCAGAGGCCTCCAAAGCAGACACCCAAACAACTGCTACCTCAAGACACCCCACAAGCAACACATAAACCACAAAAGCAGTGTGCAAAGCAGTCACAGCCCTTAAGGCCAAATACAACACCAAACATACTTGTCATAGGTGACTCCATAGTCAGACACACTGACGTCCCACTCACCAGGCTGAACAAGGAGAGGGTCACAGTAAGCTGCCTATCGGGCTAGAATCCGCCACATAACACAAGCACTCGGGTCACTCCATGGCAAGTACAAATATGACACAGTCATTGTCCATGCTGGTGTGAACGACCTGAGATGTACCTCCCTGGACTACATGAAAAGAGACATAGAGGAGCTCTCTGATTATGTAGCCCAGGCAGGTATGACCCTAACCCTGAGCAGTATCCTTCCTTCACCAAGAATGATGCCACAATATAGAGACAAGATGATCAGCTTTAACAATTGGCTTAATGTCTGGTGTCATTCAAAGGGATCCAGTGTCTGTCTGCCTGGGATGACATGCTCGACAAGCCACGCTGCTTCAAGGGACGGCTTGCACCTGTCACCCCTGGGATTCGGATATTGGCTAAGGCTCTTGCCACCCCATAGTGCCTTTTTAGGCAAGGCTCAAATTCTAAACCTACCACCCTAGAAAACAAAAATGGAAAGAAACTGAGGGTAATGCTGCTCAATGCCAGAAGTCTAAATCTCAAAATGCACGCACTCGAGGCCCTTCTCAGTATGGAGAACATCGATGTCTGTGCTGTAACTGAAACCTGGTTCAAGGCTCCTGAGAGCACCCCGGCACTATTAGGTTTTACCTCATATCATGCGTTCCGGCCCCAAAACCCGGACCACACCACAAAAGGAGGGGGTGTATCCATATTCATAAAGGATACCCACACCTCCAGGTTGGTGGCAACGCACAAAGCTTTGGAAACCATCCAGGTGCAACTAACCATAGGCAAAACTGCTCTACAAATAGTAGCATGCTACAGGCCACCCTCTCAAACTCAGGAACCCCACACAGCCTTCCTGAAGACACTGGAGGGTATAAATGTATCGCCAAACACCATCATATTGGGTGATTTCAACTACCCGAATATAGACTGGGAACATTACTCAAGCCCTAACGTTCTAGCCCAATGGTTCCTGGAGTTCATAAATTCAAATGCCATGGAACAGCTAGTCACTGTTCCCACGAGAGGAGAAAATATACTAGATCTCATTGTCACAAACATGGGGACAAAATGCTCCTCACCGGAAGTATATCCCTCATTGGTGAGATCTGATCATAAACTAATCTCACTGGAAATCCACATCCGCCCCACCCCAAACAAAAGACCATAGTGAAGAACTTCTCTAAAGCAAACTTCACACTACTCAAGACTGGTGTGGTATCCTTCAAGGCCCCTGAGCAAGTGGAAACCACAACCCAAGCTGTGGAAGCCCTTACAAATGCCTTCTATGAACACCTCCAGGACTGCATGGATCAGGCAATCCCAAATAAAACCAAGACTCTTTCCACAAAGGGCAAACGTCCAGTCTGGTGGACCCCAGCCATTAACAAACTTTACAATAAGAGGAGAAAGCTATTACATGATAGAACAAAATCCATAAAAGGGAAGTCACCCTGATCATTATTAGTAAAAAATACGAGCACTCATAAAATCAACTAAGGCCAATTTTGAGAGAAAAATTGCCATGGATTCAAAGGACAATCATAAGGCCTTTTTCAGCTATGTTAGGAACCTGGGTGGAAACTCCCAGATATGCTCAGAATTAGTCCAAAATGATACAAAAATCACTGAACCCACAGACATTGCCAACATACTGGCAGACAGGTTCAGTGCAAACTTCACCCCCCTCCCCTAAAGGAGAGATAACTATCCCAGCCGAGTGTAGCCTCCCGGACATCTCAAATGCGCAGGTGAAAGCTGCTCTCTCTAAAGCTAAAAACACAGCATCAATGGGACGGGATGGTGTCCCCGGCTGTGTGCTACACGAGCTAAATGAGGAATTAAACCCGCACATAAGGCAGCTGTTTAATCTCAGCCTTACCACAGGATACGTGCCCAAGGAGTGGCGTACGGCAACTGTGGTCCCACTCCACAAAGGCGGCGCCTCACGGACCCTGGTAATTACCCCATAAGCTTAACAAGTCTAGTCTGCAAAGCTATGGAGAGGATCATAATGGAGCTCATAAACAAAGATATAGGGGACTTGCAGACATTGGACCCGACCCAGTTTGGTTTTCTCAAGGGAAGATCATGCCTTTTGAACTTGGTCGACTTCTTCGAAACAGTCACCAAGGCCATTGATGAGGGAAAGGCAGTCCATACAGCCTACCTTGACCTTGCAAAGGCTTTCGACACAATACCCCACTCGGGTATTGTAGAAAAACTTACCAGCTTAAATGTAAACCCATATCTCACAAGATGGGTTGCAAACTGGCTTAAGGACAGAACCCACAGGGTTAGAGTTGCTGGCGCTATGTCAGACTCCAAGCCGGTCACAAGTGGTGTCCCACAGGGCTCGGTCCTTGGCCCCCTATTGTTTGGCATCTACTTCTCAGAAGTACAGGCCAACATGGGAGGACTTTGGCTGACAAAGTTTGCAGACAACTGCAAACTGGGCGCCATAGTGGAAAGTGCATCGGACACGGATATCCTTCAGAAGGGACTCACGGAAACAGATAGCTGGTGCCAGAGCTATGGCCTGAAGTTAAACGCCAAAAAATGTATAGTCATACCCTTCGGGAAAAACAAGGTAACCCCAAGCTACCATATAGGTGGCAATCCACTAAGCACAGAAGAAGTTATCAGGGACCTGGGGACCCAGGTTGACAGTGGCCTTTCTTTAGACACTCACGTTGCTAAAGTGGTTAGAAAGACCTTCTGCATTGCCCACCTGATCATGAAGGGATTCACATCCAGATCTAGTGAGGTCATTGTTCCCCTGTACTCTTCACTTATCAGACCAATGATCGAGTACAATGCCCCATTCGGGATGTATCTCACCCGACATCTACAGCAATTGGAGAGACCCCAAAAGTTCCTCACCAAAAGGATAAAGGGACTCCAAAATCTGTCATATGCTGCCAGATTGAAGAAACTCCAGCTCTATTCAGTCGCATACCGTCTGCTCAGAGGTGACATGTGCCTGACATACAAGGCCATGTCCAACCCGGAATTAATGGACATGCTCCACCTCAAAAAATCCAAATCCACCAAAACCACTAGAGCAAGCGACTTAAACCTTAGCACGGATATAAATAGGACGTGCTGGAGGGATAGATTTATCACTCAGAGACTCCCTATGCTGTGGGATAAAATCCTGGTCCATGTGAGGCAGAGCACCTCGCTGACTCTTTTCAAGAGAAATCTAGACCTGTGGATGGGAAGATCGTAGGTTTACCCCGGGAATCATCTCTGTGTCACTGCTGGACAGAGGCACAACAAACTAATGGGCACAGTATTTTTTCATATAAGGGGTGGCGTAAGCCACAAAAATTTGGGCTAGGCTTATAAATGCCTTAGGGCAGATAGCCTAGTATGAACCTATGAACCTATGAACATGCAGGCACACACAAGGTTATACGTCACAGGTACATGTATACAGCTACTAGATGACTACTTCCTTGTACAGTCATATTGCACAGCTGGCATGTGCACCACAGTTTGTCATGTTGACAGATACTGGTGGCTAGTATCTGCAGTGAGTGACATCTGCACCTCATGTGTTTGGCTGTGTGCTGGGTGGGACAGGCCCGGATGGCACCTTGTCACCGTCACCCTCTTCCACACATCTATCTCCATCTACCTTTAGCTTATTATAGTGTGTTGTCCTTACATATATGTCTGTATTCCTATCTACTGTGTGTGCAAGGCAGGAGTGGTGCATACTGACTTGTGTCTGCACTAAGAACTGCGACTGCCAAATATGTCTGGTCCACTGTTGTTTGCAGACATGGCCTTCATAAGTGTGTGAGCATGCCCAGTATGACCTTTCAGTATGTTGTTGACTGACATTGCCTTCATTCCTCTAAGTGTGTGAGCATGCCCAGTATGGCCATCTGTATTGCATGTTTGGATCAAATCCAGGTAGTTTGTATTGCGATGCTGACCTTTGTGTTGTATACTGACAGGTAGCATGCTGTGTCTGCAGGGTATCCATCGGTCATTTGGCATTGAGGGTCACTACATTTCTGCATAGCAGGGAGGGACACCTGACTGTTTCTACATTTCTACACAGGAGTAGGGGGGCACACCTGACTGTTACTATAAGTGTACGTAGGATAGGGGGGGGGGGCACACCTGACACTTGTACACATTTGCTAGGACTGTACTGGTATGTTGGGTACTCCATTTCAGTCTGTAGTTTTACCTATTGTGCTGGCTAGAGGCATATCAGTGTAGTACAGATCCTAGATTTAATTACCTACATATTAGTTTCTGACTTCCTAGCCTTCACAACTTACATCCAACTGCCTGGCCTGCTGTAGTCCATCTGTGTAGGCCTTGGGGTGGGGTTATCCACAGGGCTCATTCAGTGGCCATAGTACAGCATTTGTTTGTGTTTGTCTAGACCTAGCCTGCTGGCTGTGACTGTTGTTGGGTATGTGCCCCCCCCAACTGGCATGTGTGAGTTACTTACCTTGTGGGCGTCCCAGTATTGAGGGTGGTGCTGCAGGGCTGCCTATGTCAGATGCACACAGTACACTCCCTATACATGGTTGAGCACAGGTAGTGTCATGTTTGGCATACTTTTTACTGTATGTGTGAGTCAGAGAGAGGTGTCATTCCCTGGGTCCCTACTATGGCAGTGCATGTGCTATGCATTGCCTCTTTGCTAAGGCCAGGGCAAACTGGGCACTCCTCCTTCTGCCTTCTGGGGCAGGCTCAGGTTGTTCCTCCTCTGAGTCACTCTGTGCCTGTGCAGGCCTTGGCGATGGTGGGGGGCTGTGTGGCCCTGCCCCATGCTATTCCTGCTGCAGCTGTTTCCACAGGTCATATTGTGTAGCATGGCGCATACAAGGACAATTTGGGTACATGCAGCTGGTGAGTACAGCAAGGCTCCACCAGATGTGTCCAGGCACCGGAACCATGACTTGAGCATCCCAAAGACACACTCTATTATGATTTGTGTTTGTGCATGTGCCTCATTATGGATTTCTTGTTTGGGTGTGTGTGCATTTCTGATGGATGTCAACAGCCATGGCTGCAGTGCATATCCAACATCCCCCATTAGGTGACCGTGTGGGATGTCCCCATTAGCAAATGTCTGGTACAGCTGCATCAGGTGCCAGATGTGGGAATCGTGGTAGCTTCCAGGGCAGCCAGCACACACATTCATTATTATGCCCTGGGCATCAAGCACGACCTGGCAGTTGATGGAGGGATGCCCTTGAGGTTGATGTAGACCCTACCCCACTCATCAGGTGGTGCTTTGATGCATATGTGCGTGCAGTCTATTGCACCCACTACCTCAGGGTATTCTGCTATTTGGTGGAAGAGACACATATTGTTGGGCAATGCCTCAACAGTGATGGGGAAATATAAGTGCTCACCGACATGTGCTGACATGGCATCCAGGAACTGGTGGAGTACCCTGGATGCTGATGCCTGTGAAATCTCCATCATATTCCCAGTTGGCCTTTGGAAGGTACCTGTACCTAGTATTCTTAAGCCTACACATACCTTGGTATCCACTGGGATAGGTTTCCCTCTGTTAGTTCTGTGTGTGAGGCGTGGCTGGCACAGCTCTATAGTTTGCTGTAGGAGGTCCCTGTCCACCCTATAGCGCTCCACTATCTCCAGCTCATGTAGCCCTTGGTAGGTTACTCTGGGTCTGTACACTCTTCTCCGTCTCCTCACTGTGGGTTGCTCAGCAGCATTCACATCCTCACCACCCACAGCCTCTTGCACATGCTGGTTTATGATAGCAAAAGCAGCCCCTTACATATTTTCTCTTGCTTTCATTTTGTAAAATTTCCCAATCTTTATACACTGGTGGTGCAGAGTTTTGGGGAAAAACAAGCGGGAAAGGTGTTTGCATAGTTTATAGTGGTGTGGTGGGCTGGGCTGCTCTGCTGCCTGTGTAATTGGCTGATTCTGATATATTTCACCTGTCAGCTAAGCTAATTCTACTTGATTACCTTCCTACTGCTGTTTTACCTTCCCATTGCCTCCCTGTTTAAGCCTGTGTGCACGTCACATAAATGGAGTGCTCAAATGTGCACAGAGCTGCTATTTCCTGGTTTAACTTTCTTTTTCTTCCTGTAAAACCTGTGCTTGGTGCGCACACCTGCTTACACTTTGTAAAGAGTGCTAGGCAGGTTTAGACACACCCCTAGCTTAGCTGTGCTAAGCTAGAAGCAATCCCGAGCCACAGGGCTCAAATCCACTTACAGTATGTCTGACACACACCCCCATGATGTCACCTATATCCTAGTCTTGCACCTAGCTATTTATACTCTTACTCTCTTGGACCTGCCTCACACCCTGGGCAAATTTGGGATTCACTGTCCTTCCCCTCATTTGCATAGAATTGCCTGCTAATGCATAGTTACATGTCCCACACTGAGCCTCCCCTCTTATCAACCATTACTCACTGGCCAGGTTGTCTTATGCCTGCCATTGACTTGTATGACAGAATACTGTTTTTAGTTAGAATGCTTATTTTAGGTTTATTTTATTATTTTCCCCCCGATCCCATTTGCACGCCGCTGCACTATGCTTAAACAGGCAAGACTGACGAAAAAAAAAATAAAAGTTGTTTTTTTTTTTTTTTACACATTTTGCAATGCTAATGGCCTTCTACTTGGCCATTGGCATGCTTCATCAATGATATGAAGCCTTTATTTGGAGCTGTCATCGCCCCATTTTGTAGTTTGCAGAAATTTACTCAGTTACTAACCGAGTAGATTTCTGCACACTGCACTCGTCATGCACTGACAGCTGTCGGCTTCCTGGATCTCATATTACCCTCATTTACTTGGTTTTCACCTGCAAATGAGGGCAATTTGTATACAGGAGTTCAGTCCGTGCAGGATTTGTCTAAGAGCTCACGTGCATGTCCTGGGAGCTCGTTCCTGGATCACACATTGTCCATATTGCTGAAAATAGCTCTTAGATTAATCCTGCCCATTATAAAGGGTTTCATAAATCCAGGGGATTGTCCTTTTGCAGCTGGTATTACCTTAAATGATAGCTGTGCGCCCACCAAAATTACATTGTTTCAGTGTTTTTTTGGAATATTCAGCTTGCAGATTGAGCGCAAACAGCCTGCAAATGAACATTTTTTGTTGATCCCATAAAGCATTATTCCAAAAGATAATGCCATTCCAAATAATATTTTTTTTTCTAAAATAAATCACATATTTAATTAGCTGTTTCTAAACAATAGTTACATTTTGGCAGTTTAAGTGAATTATCTTTGAAATAGTAACCCAGGAGACAGACTGGATGACAAGTTGAATTACTGGACCTGCAGAAATAGAAATTAATTAAAGAATCAATGTCTGTTTTAAGATATTAAATGGACGTGCAAAAGCCATGAAATATATAACTTCTATACAGAATCTCCAAAATGTTGTACATTATTCTGATGTTTCAGACTTAGGCACCTCAAATAATGCTGGCATACAAAACTAAATCACTAACTGCACGTTTTACTTTCTTCAACAATGAAAAAAGACAAAATTGTGTGTTATTTTTTTTTCTTTTTAAAGGGGTATATGGAATTAGTGGGTATACTTTTTTTAGTTTATTTCTGTTCTTTCAGTAGAAATTACTGCTTATTGTCTTACTTTCCCACCATTTTTTATTTTTTGCTCCTGTTACAGACAGACTACAGTAGCAAAGCTCAAAATAACCTCAGTACATACTGCGGACCAAATAGTACTCTTTGATAAAATATAGCAATGCTAAAAATATAACATTTGCTAGCATGTACAGTTCATGTCTTACAGGGCAGAAGTGGAGTGGAGTGGATAAGCACATTACTTTACAGTGGAGAACTACATTGCATAAGCACATGACTTTGCAAGAAATTGGGTACACTAGGCTAAGTTTTTTAAGCACCATATTAAAAAATAGCAAATTGAAACATGCATTTTCAACTTCATTGGAGAGCAACACAGCCCTAAACCCAATAAATTGTTGTGATTTACTTTTCATATATAATGAATCATACAAGGGGATGCAAAGTTGTTGATAAGACATGCATAATATAGAATCAGGTATTTTGTAATACACCTTGTATATAAACACACAAAAATTATACCTCCTTTGATCTGAAAGGGAAAACATTTAGTTACATTGAGAATATGATAGTTTATCAAAATGATCAAGCATTGAAGCACAGTTGATCGCTGCTGGCATTTCAAAACTCAACTTACTGAAAAAAACACTGTGCAGATCTAACAGTAAATTATGTAAATTACTCTAACCCAGAGGACAAAGCCAATCTACTAGTGGACAAATTTAGCTCAGACTTGACCCCCATTTCCCCTCCAATATTTTCAGATCGTATACCCTCAGATCTCTCAAGATCAAGTTCTTAAGGCACTATCTAATACAAAGAACTCTGCACCTGTGGTGCCTCATAGCATAGCAAGCTGTCTGATAGTCAGCCTGAGACATGACCTGTCTGATCATCTACATAAGCTTTTCAAGATTAGCCACAAAACAGTCTTCATACTGGATGAATGAAGGACAGCAACAGTCATTCCCTTCCACAAAAGTGGGACTTTAATGGACCTGGGTGATTATGGACCCATAATCCTGACCAGTCTTATCTACAAGGCTATCGCAAGTATCATTATGGAATTAATAAATAAAGATATAGGTAACCTAGAGATTTCTGACTCAACCCAGTTTGGATCTGTCAGCAGCTGGTTTTGCCTACTTATCCTTGTTGACATCTTCAAAAAAGTTGCTTAACCAATGAATATGGGCAAAACAGTGCCCACTGAATATCTAGACCCCACAGAGTCACTCAACAACATCCCACACTCAGGTATCAAAGATGAGATCTTGCAGTTAAATGTCAATCCCTGTGCAATGCAAAGGATAGCAAATTGGTTCACAAATGGAACTGTGAAAGTTAGGGTGGGCAGCTCTATGTCCTCTAAAAGATCTGTCACTAGTGGTGTACCTCAGGATTAATGCCTTAGAACACTCATCTTTGGCATTTGAATTTAAAATTGAAAGCTAATGTTAACATTTTGTGGCCGGCCAAGTTTGTAGATGACTGAAACTTGGTACCATAATAAACTCTCCTGCAGAGGGCATCAATATCCTACAAGAGGCCATGTTCTCAGTAATTAGCTGGACTCAGAATTGGGGCTATAACTAAATGCCAAGAAATGTATAATAACTTCCTTCAGCAAGCATGACTCCCTTTGTAACTATCACATTGACAAAACACCCCTTAAAATTGATCTTGTACATAAGCATCTGTGAACCTATGCCACAAATTAACTGTCCTGTAGTTAAGAACACATCCACTCTTATAAAGAAGTTATTTTTCTTCAGACAGCTTATATCTAAAGGCATTGTATTTGAATCCGGGAATGTAATCATGCCACTATTTCTCGACATTCGTTAGGCTGATCATTGTGTATAATTCACTTTTCGGTATTTTTCTGTCCAGGCACTTGTCATAACTGGAATGACCACAACACTTTCTCACTAAAGAAATCCAGAGCTTAAATTGTAATAAGGTATGCAGACTATCTCAAAGCTTTGTCCCTCTTCTCAGTACCATACAGGCTACTGAGTGAGCTTCAACATGTGTCTCATGTATGATGCTTCAGTAGAGCCTATTCTGTCAGACCTGTTACACATTCATAAGTCAAATGGTGTCATAAACACACACTCAGGAGATCTCCATCTCTTCTGCTAAATAAATGCAACATGTTGGAAGTACAAGTATGTATTGCTGAGAATATTACTTCTATGGAACTGTCTTCCACTCCACATAAAGCAAAGTACTTTTCTTACTTTATTCAAATCTAACTTGGATGAATAGACAGATACCTATACATTCACCCATGGTTTAGCACCAAACCCCTCTCAAAATTTTCATCTTCAACATGTTTTTTAAAGAAATATTTTCTGAAAAAGTCACTGCACCCAGTTTGGTGGATATGGGTGCCATGAGGCAATGTAGCATTTGTCTCATATTTACTGATAATCATCTCATATTTCCTGACAATCACCTAATTCTTAAACAAAATTTATTTTTTATTTTATTGTATTTAATTTAATTTTACATTTGTTAACTGGGAGGGTCCGACTGGACACAGGTCCATTTTCAACGGAGGCCCGAGGAGAAAAGCTCCATGTTACACTATTAGCATTTATACATTTCTAAGCATTCTTAATGGCAAGTTTAGGTGTTACAATATATCAAAGTAGTACGAAAATGAAAAGTTACAGAGCATATAATGCATCTAGTAAAACAAACAATTAGCTTGGTATGGTATGGTATGGTATGGTATGGAATGATATCGTATGGTCTGGTATGGTATGGTATGGTAAATGAGAGATGCAGTTACACAGTGTCACTAATGGTTAGGCGGTCTCATATAAGCACTTATAATACCAAACTGGTTGTCAGACACACACACAATATACCCTCCACACATATTATGGACGAGACATGTAAACCCACACATGCTAGTGCTCTTGAATGTAATCTTCCTAAACCACAAAAGTCTTGCAGATATTGCACCACAATAAATATCCTCAGCAACCTCAAAATCACTCTAGCCAAACAAAAAAATACTCTAAATAACAAAAAAACAGCAGTGGGTTCAGGAACAAAAGCTGACGCATAGTTTATCCAATAATTTTTTCAATAAAACACACAAAAGGTGTAGTCACATAAAAATCCAAAAGGTATAAATAGTATTCCAAGCGCTTTCGTCTCTGGTGAATCACTGACTTTTTCAAGGAAATTAGAAAACCATTACTGAGCTCAATTTAAACAAAGAGATCCACCCCCCACTTAACATTGAAACAATAAAATAAAACCATATAATGAATATTTATGAACTTTATGAATATTCATTATACGGTTTTATTTTATTGGTTAAAAGTTAATTGGGAGTGGATCTGTTTGTTTAAATTGAGCTCAGTAACAGTTTTCTAATTTCCTTGGAAAAGTCTCTGATTCACCAGAGACGAAAGCTGTTGGAATACTGTTTATACCTTTTGGATTTTTATGTGACTACACCTTTCGTGTGTTTTATTGAATAAATTCTTGGATAAACTGTGAGTCGGCTTTTGTACCTGAACCCACTACTGCTGTTTTTTGTCATTTGGATTTTGTGTTTTAAACAAAACATAACACAACATATAAAGCAACATCTCATGGCATTGGAACTTATATAGCAAACAACCACACAACCCAATATTCTGGTCGTAGGGGGCTCAAAATGAGACACATAAATGTCCCACTAACAGGGCTAAAAAAGAAGAGAGCTACTATCAGTTGCCTGAGAAGAGCGAGACAGATTACGTGCACAAACACTCACATTGTTGAATAATAAGCAAAAGTATAACTCGGTCATAGTGCAACCTGAGATACACCTCCCTGAACTATATGAAAAGAGACATGATGGATCTCTAGGACTGTGTGTTCCAGCCTGGTGTGATCCTACCATTGAGCAGCTTTCTACCTTCTCCAAGGATGATGCCATAATATAAACAGAAGATAACTGACTAAGAACTGACTTACTTTTTGGTGCATTCAAAGCGGGTGCAATATTTGTCAGCATGGGAGGACATGGTAGACAGACCAGACTGCTTTCCAAGGGTAGGTTTTCATATACTGGATAAAACCTTGTCCTCCCCATAATGCCTTTTTAGGCATTGCCAATATGATAAACCATCAGACATGACTAAAGATGTTACTGCTCAGTGCCATGAGTCTAAACAAGAAACTCCACCACCTGAAGGTTCTCCTCACCCTGGAAATGTAGAAGCTTGTAAAGTTACCAAAACTTGGTTTGAAGTTGCAGATAACACCCCAGCAATGTAAAGCTACAATGCTTTCCACTCATTTAGACCAACTACTTCTAAGAAAACATACTTGATCTCATCATCATGAACATGGGATCACAATGTTCAACGCCGGAAGTATACCCCTCACTGGTGAGATCAGATCATAAACTAATCTCGCTGGAGGTCCTCATCCCGCCCCCACCTGAAACAAAAAAGACCACAGTGAAAAACTTCTCAAAAGCCGACTTCACACTTCTAAAAACTAGTGTGGTCTCCTTTAAGGCCCCTGAGCCAGTGGTAAACATTACTCAAACCGCTGAATCACTTACAAATGCCTTCTACCAGCACCTACAGGACTGCATGGATCAGGCAATCCCAAACAAAACTAAGACTCTTTGTACCAAAGGCAAGCGTCCAGTCTGGTGGACCCCAGCCATAAACAAGCTCTACAACAAAAGGAGGAAGCTACTACAAGATAGAGCAAAATCCTTGAAAGGTAAGACACCCTTGATCATTATAAGTAAAAACTAAGAGCTCTCATAAAATCATCCAAGGCAAATTTTGAGAGAAAAATCGCCAAGGATTCAAAAGACAATCATAAGGCCTTCTTTAGCTATGTTAGAAACCTAGGAGGAAACTCCCAGATATGCTCAGAATTAGTTCAAAATGATGTGAAGATTACTGAACCTACACACATTGCCAACATACTGGCTGACAGGTTCAGTGCAAACTTCTCCCCTCCCCAAAAGGAGAGATATCTATACCAGAGGATTGTAGCCCCCAAACATCTCCAACGCCCAGGTGAGAACTGCTCTCTCCAAAGCAAAAACACAGCATCCATGGGACCGGATGGTGTCCCCGGCTGTGTGCTCCATGAACTCAATGAGGAATTAAACCCGCAGTTAGGACAGCTGTTTAACCTTAGCCTCACCTCAGGATACGTACCCAAGGAGTGGCGCATGGCGACTGTGGTCCCACTTCACAAGGGCGGTGCCTCCACCGACCCTGGAAATTACCGTCCCATTAGCTTGACAAGCCTTATCTGCAAAGCCATGGAGAGGATCATAATGGAACTCATAAATAAAGACATAGGGAACTTGCAGACTTTGGATCCAACCCAGTTTGGCTTTGTCAAAGGCAGATCATGCCTTTTAAACTTGGTTAACTTTTTTGAGACAGTCACCAAGGCCATTGATGAGGGAAAGGCAGTCCATACAGCCTACCTTGACCTGGCAAAGGCCTTCGACACAATACCCCACTCAGGTATCATCGAAAAACTCATCAGCTTGAATGTAAACCCATACATCACAAGATGGGTTGCAAACTGGCTAAGTGACAGAACCCACAGGGTCAGAGTTGCTGGAGCCATGTCAGACTCAAAGCCTGTCACAAGTGGTGTCCCACAGGGCTCAGTCCTGGGTCCACTCTTGTTCGGCATCTACTTTTCTGAAGTACAAGCAAACACAGGAGGGTTATGGCTGACAAAGTTTGCAGATGACTGCAAACTGGGCGCCATAGTCGAAAACACATCTGACACAGATATCCTTCAGAAGAGCCTCACAGAAACGGATAACTGGTGCCAGAGCCATGGCCTAAAGTTAAATGCCAAGAAATGCATAGTCATACCCTTCGGGAAAAACAAGGTTACCTCTAGCTACCATATAGGTGGCAATCCACTGAGCACAGAAGAAGTCATCAGGGATCTGGGGACCCAGGTTGACAGTAGCCTTTCGTTTGACACTCATGTTGCTAAAGTAGTTAGGAAAACCTTCTACATTGCCCACCTGATCATGAAGGGATTCACATCTAGATCAAGGGAGGTCATCGCCCCTGTACTCATCACTCATTAGACCTATGATTGAGTACAATGCCCCATTCAGAATGTATCTGACCAGACACCTGCAGCAGCTGGAAAGGCCCCAAAAGTTCCTCACCAAAAGGATAAAGGGTCTCAAAATATGTCTTATGCTGCCCGACTGAAAGAACTCCAGCTCTATTCAGTCTCATACCGCTTGCTCAGAGGTGACCTGTGCCTGACATATAAGGCCATGTCAAACCCTGATTTGATGAATATGCTTCACCTCAAAAAAATCTAGATCCCTCAGAACCACAAGGGTGGGAGACTTAAACCTTGACACGGTTATTAATAGAACATGCTGGAGGGACAGATTCATCACCCAGAGACTCCCTATGCTGTGGAACAAAATCCCGGTACATGTGAGGCAGAGCACCTCGCTGGCCTTGTTCAAGAGGAATCTTGACCAATGGATGGGGGATCGCAGATATACCCCAGGGATTACTTCAGTGTCACTGCTTGACAGAGGCACAGCAAAATAATAGGCATAGTTTTATTCAAACTAAAGGGGTGGCGAAAGCCAAATAACTATGGGCTAGGCTTATAAATGCCCTTGGGCAGATAGCCTAGTATGAACCTATGAACCTATGAACCTAAGTACGGGATGAATGGTGGAGGTGTCTCAGTTTATGTCAAAAACAAATAAACTTCAGGAGGGTCAGTTTCCTCATTCAAATTACCATAAGCAGAGTCATAAATCATAACCTTGCAAGCTATAGGTACCCCTTCTTGACCCAGGAAATCCATAAAAATACTTAAATGTACCAGAGACACACCCCCATTCAACTCAACACCATATTCATGATGACTTTAACTACCCCACTAAAGACTGGGACTCATACATGTTTTCTAATATGCTTGCCTACAGATTTCTGGACTTTGTAAACACAAATACCCTGAACCAGCTAGTCCATGCCCCCTATAGGAGTAAGAACATCTTTGATTTTGTCCTCATAATCATTGGAGAATGTTGCAGCTAGTGCATTGTCTTTGCTGGTCTGGTCAAACCACAGAGCTGTCTTCTTTGAAATACAAAAAAAACAGAACTTCAGCTATACCTGGAACTTTTAGGGATTATTCTAAGGCCAACTTCCTTTGTCTTTATAACTTTGAGCACTAAACCAGGTCATCCTTTGTTGGAGAGGGTTCCCCTACACCCTAGTGGCAGGAGTGTACAGTTAGAACTCATCTGATTGAAGGTTGTTGGAGCAGGACTCAGTTTTGAGCTTTTCTGTTGGTTAATTTATTTAAATCAGTTTGCTCTCATTTGCTACATAAGCACCACATTTGTGCGGGTTTGCACTACTACCGAGCAGTAATGGGCATCGTTCATGGTTATAGATGCAAACACTTCTGCCTGCATATTTTCCCTTAGTATTCTGCTGGTGCTCCATCGGTGAGTTCTCAAGACTGCCCATCACTGACAGGTGATACATTCAGCAAAGCTTTTGAGGTACCAGCACAGATCCTACCCAGTTGTCCTTTGTATTTTTTGTTCACTTTTCCTGTCCTCTACTTTACCTGGTCCTTCCTGTCCTCTCCCTGTTTTCTGACCACATCAACTTACCTTGCATTATGGATGGACAATTTCCCACAGTTACTTCAGCCAGCCTTGTAAACATGGGCATTCTGAGATAATGCAGCAACTGCCTCATGTGCACTGACAGCACACTTCTTCTAGTCCACACAAATTTATTATGTGAGTGATATATCTATATCAAGAACCCAGAATCCAGGCTCTAACACTTACCAATCAGTTTATCTGATACTAAGCAGGTTGTCAGCATGCACATCTCACCTCCCGTACCTACCAAACCAACAACACATAAACCTGCAATGCAGAGGTCCTTACCAGAAGCTTACTAAACATAAGAGACCTCCCAAACATAAGCACAACTCACATAATACATCCTCTGCAGAACATAGTACACATAACACATCATACACCAGTGCCTCACCAGACAAGACCCCAAGACATAAAACAAACTGCAACAACTTAGTCATAGTTGACTCAATTGTGAGACACATAGACATCTCTCTCATCAGGCTGGATAAGGAAAAAGTCATGGTCAGCTGTCTGTCAGGTGCCAGGATCTGCCACATCAAACATGCACTCAAGTCTCTCAACAACAGGTACTGTTATGACTCCATCATAGTCCATACTGGTGTGAACGACTTGAGCCGTACCTCACTGGTCTATATGAAGAGAGACATGACTGAGTTCTCTGATTATGTGTCTCAGGCAGGTATGTCCCTAGCCTTAAGTAGCATTTTACCTTCACCTAGGATGATACATCAATACAAATAAAAAATGATTGACTTCAACAATTTTCTTAGTTTCTGGTATCATTCAAAGGGAATTCGTATCTGTCAGCCTGGGATGACATGGGCAACAGACCTTGATGCTTTGTCAGACATGGTCTTAATCTGTTACTCCTGGGATTTTGGTAACTGGCTAAGGAATCTGCTGCCCCATAGTGCCTTTTTAGGCAATGTCACAAGAACAAAATTCCTTACATAAAAATACCCTCTAGAAACAAGTTCAAGGTTATGCTGCTAAATGCTAGGAGTCTGAACCAGAATCTGCACTCACTGGAAGCAGTTCTCACCTTTGAAAATGTTGACATTTTTGCAGTCACTGAGATGTGTTTTAAGGCTGGGGAGAGCACTTCAGCTATACCAGGTTACATCTCCTTCCATACAGTCAGACCACAAACTGAAGGTGTGAGAATTAAAGGAGGTGGTGTATCAATATTCAGTAAAGATAAATATACCTCTAGACTGGTTAAACAGCATGATTCCCTTAAATTAGTTCAGGTGCAATTGACTGTAGGTAAGCCCCCTCTTCAGGTCATTGCCAGCTATAGGACCCCCTCCATGAATCAGGATATCCTCTCAGGCTCAGCCTATTTGGATCTATTTGAGTCAATCAAGATACAACCAAACACCATGGTTCTGGGTGACTTTAATTACCCATCACTCATTTGCCCAAAGGTTCCTGGACTTCTTTACCTACAATGCCCTGGACCAGCTGGTTGACACACCCACAAGGGGCTCAAACATCCTGATCTGGTGCTCACCAATGGGGGAGGGGGGCAGCTGTACCACCCCCATTATGCGTCTATTCCTGGTGAGATCTGACCACAAATCAGTCTTGCTAGAATGATAAGACAAGACCCGCCCTAGTAACAACTAGACTAAAAAACTTCTCCAAAGCCAATTACAACTTCTTACATGAAAGAATAAATAGCTCCATAGCCCCTTCTCCTACTGATGGAACAGACACCTATGCTGAGTTATGCACCAATGGTTTATACAAGCACCTGTACAATTGTATTGACTCTGCCTTACCAGATAGAACCAAAGCACGATCTTCAAGGAAAAACAAACTTGCCTAGTGGACAATGGCCATTAACAGGCTATACAATAGGAGAAAGAAATTGCTGTCTTAAGAGTAGGAAGGTACAGTCTCAAAACTGGAAACACTCCCTCCTCAGCATAAACAAGCAAATAAGACTCCTAGTGAAGTCCTCCAAAGCTGACTATGAATTGAAATTAGCTTCCCTAACTAAAGATAACCACAAGGCGTTCTTTAGTTACATCTGTAACCTCAAAGTTAAGGCCCAGATTTTAGCTGAATTCATAGTTAATAGTATTGCATATACAGAACCTGTGGATAAAGCAAACCTGCTAGCTGACAGGTTCAGTGAACACTTCACTCCCCTGTTCCCATCACATATACCCCCAAAGCATGCCTAACAACTGCACCCCACCTAGCATCTCTGAGGTTCAGGTCTTAAATAACCTCTCCAAGACCAAAAACACAGCCTCTATGGGACCAGACAACATCCCGGGAACTGGCTTCGTCCCAGCAAAATGGAAAACAGCTACTGTCATCCTTTTGCAAAAAAAGGGTGCATCCACAGACCCTGGGAACTATAGACCCATTACCCTGACCAGCCTTATCTGCAAGGCCATGAAATTAATCATCATGGACTTTATTAACAAAGATATAGGAAATCTCTGAACATTCAACCTCACCCAGTTTGACTTTGTCAAGGGGAGAGCTTGCCTGTTAAACTTGGTGGACTTCGAGAAAGAGTCACCAAAATCCCTAGATGAGGGCAAATCTGTGCATACAGCCTACCTAGGCTTAACCAAGGCATTTGACACAATCCCCCACTCAGGTATCATTGATAAACTCACCTGGATATCAACCCATATATTGTCAAGTGGGTTGCAAAGTGGCTCACTGATAGACCTCATTTGGTCAAAATAGAGTACTCCATCTCCTTCAGCAGACCCATAACCAGTGGTGTTCCACAGGGATCGGTTCAGGGAGCCCTACTGTTTGGAATCTACTTCTCAGAAGTACAGGCTAAAACTAAAAGACTGTGGCTGACACAGTTTGCTGATGACTGCAAACTGGGAATCATTGAAACCCCTAGTGATGTCAACATCCTGCAAGAAGGCCTTATGCAGAATAATGACTGGTGCCAAAGTCAAGGCCTTAAACTTAATGCAAAAAATGCATTATTACCCCTGTTAGCAAGGGTGATGTTCCTGCAAACTACCACATCAATAGCAATACCCTAAGCACACAGTTAGTGATGACAGATCTGGGCACACATGTTGATAGCAACCTTACCTTCAATCACCATGTATCTACAGTGGTAAGAAGGGCACTTTATATTGCTCATCTTATAAGTAAGGGCATTGCCTACAGAAAAAAAAGAGGTTATAACCCCCCTGTACTCTCCCAATAATAGAATACAATGCTTCCTTTGGTATGCTCCTTTCCAAACAACTGCAGCAATTGGAGAGACCACAAAGGCTCCTTACAAAGAATATTCAGGGTCCTCAAGGCTTGCCTTATGTGGACAGACTGAAATCATTGTCACTTTACTCTGTGTCATAGAGACTGCTCAGAGGTGACCTGTGCCTTGCATATAGAGCAATATCTAATCCAGATTTAATGGAAATGTTGCGCATTCACAAGTCAAATGGCCCACAGGTCACTCACTCAAAGGTCCTTAACTTTAAAAACGAAAAGCAAGTACAAACTTCAGAAACGCACAGGAGGAGTGCTAAGGAATCCACCAAGCCACAAAAAACCTTAACGCAAGTTTATTAACCACAATAAGAACAGCGTTTTCGCTACTTCAATTGAGTAGCTTCATAACATAAGGTACTTTTCTGAATTTATTCCGTACTTTGCTGGAAGATTATTGTTTATTTTATATGTATCCCTTTTTTTGAAAAAAAAAAAAAAAAAAAAGTGTTGCTTTAAATGGGCAGGAAGTGATGTATTTGACTTTATCATATTTTAATTGATTGCAAGCATATAAATAGGACCAAAAAGGATTGTTGCCTCTTTTGGTTTCTTTGCCTCTGAAGAAGCTACTCAATTGAAGTAGTGAAAACGCTGTTCTTATTGTGGTTAATAAACTTGCGTTAAGGTTTTTTGTGGCTTGGTGGATTCCTTAGCACTCCTCCTGTGCATTTCTAAAGGTCCTTAACTTGGTATGTGACATCAGCAGAACTTGCTGGAGAGACAGATCTGTCTCACAGAGGTTGCCCCACCTTTGGAACAAGCATCCTCTTCATGTTAAACAAAGTCCCTCATTGGCCTTTTTAAGCATAATTTGGATGATTGGATGGGTAACTAGAAATTCCCCCTGGGGGTTCTACCTATGTCCCTCTTGAACAGGGACAATAGGTACTGATTTTAGTGTCTTCTTGAACCAAATGCCCTTGGGAACATGAGATGAACTTGGCTAGGCTTGTAAGAGCCCTGGTGCTGTTAGCCTAGTAACCTCCCATGATCTTATGATTCTATGAACTTTTTCCTAATAAGTGACACCTTAGCAAAATTCCTAGATCTCCAAACACTGAGAACACTGCTGCCTATGTGGAAAAGTTCATGGAAACTCTGCATAATCATGTTAACAGCTGTAGAGTGACAGCTGTTCCTAACCATAACAAATGTATGACTAACTCAAAAAATTAGTAACCCTGGCAGAATCCAAACATCAGTATGATGTACAACAAAAATAATAAAATCATGGGAAAAACAGGAGGTGCAATGGCAGGCAAGATATAAACCCTCACCAATTTAAACAAGTAATTCAGTGAGATTATCAAGTCAACAAAGGCCAGATTTGAGTTTAAATAGCCTCTTAAGTCAATGGCAATCATAATGATTTCTTCAGCTATGTCTCCAGCCTCAAAGCCAATACCCAATAATGTACCAAATTAATTGTAGGTGGCCCCAATTGTACTGAGCTGGAATATACAGAAAATCTACTGGATGAAAAATTTACCTCCAGTCTTACTCACCTCCTCTCCCCAGACACCTCTCAGGAATTTCCCACAATCATAACTCATCCAATTATCACTAGGGAGCAGGTCCTTAAGGCACTCTTCAAGGCCAAGAATACTGTGTATTGGGATGCCTCCTTAACAGCATGAAACATGAATATCAGGCCCACTAGAATCACTATTTAACCACAGCCTCCAAACAGGCTTTGTGCTGAGAAATGGAGGTCTGGACCTGGAGAGCTATTAACCAATAATCCTAATTAGTCTAATAGGTAAAGCCATGGAATGAATACACATAGATATGCCAAATGATGACATGAGAAATTTACAGACATTAGATCCATCTCAGTAAATATTTGTTAAGAGCAGGTCATGCCTACTCAACTTGTTGGATTTCTTCAAGAAAGTCACCAAAGCAATGGACAAGGACAAGATGGTTCACACGGTCTACATCCACTTTACCAAAGCATTTGACAGCATGCCCACTTATGCATTGTATACAAGCTCACTAAAGTAGGTATTAACTCCCTACTTCACCGACTGGATAGCCAACTGGCTTTCAGACAGGACCCAAGAAGTTGTACCTTGAGGAGTCACCTCCACAAAAAGGCCAAACACTCAGGGCTCAGTGCTGCGATCACTCGTGTTTGGCATCTAATTCTCTGAAATCAAAACAAACAGCAAAGGCCTCTGGCTGACCAAGCTTTCAGATGATTGCAGATTAGGTGTTGTCACTGAATTCCTAAGTGAGGTCAATCATCATGCCAGGGACTTCAGTGCTGTGCAAGAAGGTATGAGAATTAAAAATAAGGGTAAGAAAAGTCGAATGCTCAGCATATTAATTTGGGCAGGAAGTTGTTCATGAAACAAAGAAGACTTATAACCTTCAGAATTGTACCACATGCCTTAACATCAGGATGAAAAGTGATCCTGATTCAGTAACAGTCCAGGAAGTCATGCATTTTTTTCACAGGCGTCATTACAGAAGTAGTCTACTTACCTGATGAATTTAACCCTATCACTGACGCCATATATAAGGTTGGTGTTCATTCCAACATTGACAGAAATGACCCCAAGTATATTTTGCTGGTGATGCAGACTGCCAGAACTCATAACTGGTTGTCTGGTACAGTAGAAAATATTGAATTGCTACCCATGAGAATGGGCAGTTAATTATTCAGCCAGTTATGCTAATGAAATGCATAAACCTTGGCAATTATGCTTAAATGCAAATCAGAATTTAGTGCCTTGGAATAGAGGATAGAGTTGGTATACCCAGCAGTGCCTCTGGTGAAAACATGAGGATGGACACTTGAGTTTGTTAATTGAAGAAGAGCTGAATCACTTTCGAAACAAGATGGTTAAACAGCAAACCAGTAAGGACAATTATGTTGAAAAGATTTGTCAGAAAAAGTATTAGAGTGAATAGAAATCTTCTCAGAGAACTTGGACTTTACAGATGAGCACTGCTTGTGTCCCTAGCCTTTGGCATCTCAACAGCACACTGCATACATCAGGAAGGATAAACCATAAGGAATGGAGTTCAAGCTGATGAATGTCACCTTTAATTAAAACATAATTGCACTTTGATCTTGAAACTGAAGCAAGTTATTTTAGCAACTGCTGATAATCAGCTGCTTAAATGTGTCATATAAAACATTTTTCTAATTATAGTCCACAATGATTAGGAAAGTATGGGGCAATTTTAGTTTGTGTCAATTATGCTGAAATAAGTTGTATGACTGTATTTAATACTGAGTAGATTTGCTGTTGCACAGGTATAGTGTTATCTATAGAGTTGATTTTACTTTCAGGTACTTAACGGTATACATTTACTAGAAAGGGGTGACATGGCACATTACAGGCTCTTACTAATGATATTTAAATACATTCCTTGATTGTATTTCTAACACTTTCAACTTACAGAACTGCTGTTACACAACAATAGTTTTGTATATGGTGTTCATTTCTATTATATGCTATTCTTCATTTTTCATTACAGTTCGTATCAATTGGAAGTAGGGAATTCGATATTAATTGCTCTTCCCCATGAGATTTCAATGCAGTGTTTGTTTGTATTGTCAATGCCAAAATTATTCATTTGTCATTACAGTGCTGCTGACAGTGTTGATTACTTTTCATGGTACCATTTCGAAGTTTCATATTCTCTGAATACTTCAAGCAAAAATCACTGATGGTATTTACTTAAACAAGCTGGATCCAGCACTAGTTAACCTAGGCAGTTGCCTAGGGCCTGCTATCTGGGAAAGGGTGCAATGGTTAGGAGGTTACCACAACATTTAATTGTTTCATTAAAAAAATAGTTACATGTTTTCTTTAAGGGCATTATTCTTTAAGAATGCCCTTTGCATCTGTTCATCAATGCACACACTTGTTGCTTGCTTGCTTTTTTTCCACATTCCACGCACACTGCCTGGATGACATGCAAATATACTTGCTGCCATGAAATTAAGGACAGATGGCCACACCTGACAGAGTGTGTGTGTGTGTGTGTGTGTGTGTGTGTGTGTGTGTGTGTGTGTGTGTGTGTGTGTGTGTGTGTGCGTGTGCGAGTGTGTGTGTGTGTGTGTGTGTGTGTGTGTGTGTGTGTGTGTGTGTGTGTGTGTGTGTGTGTGTGTGCATGTCTGTGTTTGTCTGCATGTGTGTATAAAATGCCCTCGTTATAGATGGCAGATTAGTTAACTTGCTCAGGCTCAAACCCTGTAACTTAGTTACAGGAAACAAGAGCCTGAATCCTCTACAATGACTACTAAACTATTAAAAAAAACAAGTTTCAGTGCATTTTCAAGAAATTGTGAGCTTTAGTGCTTTTTCAGGGAATTGTGAACTTCAAAGGAAGAGAAGTTTACTGCTGCTCTTGGGATGTCTGTTTTCAATATGCAACTGTTTTGTTTAGCAAATGGTAAGCACTATTGTGCTATAGAATTTGAATCCACCGTTATTAGCATAATAGACAGCATATTTGCTTTTGTCGCAGACGGCTGGGGCTCTACTCCCACAGCACACAGACTGATTGTTGATATTGTGTTGTACTTTAAGGGGGGTGGGGTGCTGCAGTCTTAAGTGTGTCCTCCTTTAGATGACATGACTACTTATTATGAACCTGTTGTCAGTTTGCCATCCAGTCCCTATTGCCAGCTTACCATTTTTTAAATGTAATATAGGCAATTTATTCAAGGGCAGCAGACACTGAATTTGTAGATGAAACACTGAAATATGAAGTTGTTTGCTAGCAGCAAACTCTTCAATAGTTATACATCTCTTTAATGTGCAGTTTTTCAGAGGACTTTTACATCTGCAGATATTGTGCATATTGACTGAAATTGGTAGATTGTAATGGCAGAAGTTTGAGTGACACTTTGTGGTTGAAATTTTCTGAAATGGGCAGTTTTGTCATTATTGGATCATACTTTTGTTTCATTGCTTAGTGGAAAAATGCTCAAAACTACAAATATAAAACATACTCCAACAAGTGAAGCTGTATTATACAAGAAATATAATTTAATCAAGCCAGGAAGGTGAATCAAAGGGCACATGCATGCATGAATGCATGATAAAATGTGTACAGGGACCTATTGTTTAAAAACAGCCAAAAGGTAAACTTTATCAGACTTTACCAGATGCATGTTCTTTGAATGTGGGTTTCAAAGCAGTTTCAATGAATATGAGCATCAAGGGCGGAGAAGTTTATTGCTAATGCTAAGTCTGTTTTCATTATGAGACTGTATTGTTTTGTTTAGCAAATGTCCATCAGTGTTTGTGCTATAAAATTTGAAATAAAAGTTTAAATTAAATCCAAATATCTGTAATCATTGTAGAAGTAGAGTATGCACAATGAGAAGTTTGAAATGTGTTTATGGTAATTGGGGATAAATAACCAAGTAATGGACACTGAAATGGCTGCAGATGGGGTGGGGATGGGGGCATTTGGCCATGATCCGACTCTGAATGTAATGGAGAACTCTTCATACTTTTTCCTGTAATAGTCACTGGCCTGTAAGTAAGGCCAATGAGTTTTGTACAAGGTATGGCATATTTTTATTAAATGTCTGATCCAGGATTAGAGGTATATAACCAAGAAGTAAGCAGTTGTAAGTCATGACCTACAAGGCATTTAACTTGTTTTACAAATGATTAATGTTTAAAAAGGTAGTTAAGATTTTTTTTGTTGCATTAATTTGGTGATTACTGTTAAAATAATATAAGCACAATGTTTAGAGTAAGGTTGGATTATAGATGAGCAGAACTAATGAAGTCAGAAGGGAACAACAGTAAAATCAGAGGAAGTTAACAAGAGAATGTATATCAAAACCTGAACTTAGATTTAAAAACAAGCACTTGGCTAAAATTCTGAGAAAGTTAACATGAATATATATATATATATATATATATATATATATATATATATATGTATATACGGATCTACTTTAGAACACCGACACGCCAGTTCGCCGACACACAAACCACCGACACCAAACAACCGACAACACACAATACCGACAACACAAAACACCGAACACCATTACACCGACACACTACACGTAAACAACACATTACACTACATTACATATCCACTAGCCCTAACCCAAACCCTAACCCTAAGGTCCGACACTACCACACACTTACCCTACCTGCACCCTAACCCTAACTCACTTAACCCACCCCTAACCCTAAGATCCGACACTACCGCACACTTACCCTACCTGCACCCTAACCCTAACTCACTTAACCCACCCCTAACCCTAAGATCCGACACTACCGCACACTTACCCTACCTGCACCCTAACCCTAACTCACTTAACCCACCCCTAACCCTAAGGTCCGACATTACCGCACGCTTACCCTACCTGCACCCTAACCCTAACTCACTTAACCCACCCCTAACCCTAAGGTCCGACACTACCGCACACTTACCCTACCTGCACCCTAACTCTAACTCACTTAACCCACCCCTAACCCTAAGGTCTGACAGTACCAGACACTTACCCTACCTGCACCCTATTCCTAACTTACTTAACCCACCCTAAAACATAAACCCGTCACTAACACACACTTACATTACCCAAACTCTAACTCCGACACAACCGCACACTCACCTTTCACACACCCTAAACCCTAAATCCCTCACTATTGCACACTTACCTGTCCACTCCCTAATCCTAAATCCCTCACTATCGCATACTTACCAAGTCGCGCTTACACGTTCCCCTTGTCGGTCTTCCAGCTGTCGGGATTTCAGCATGTCGGTCAACTGCGTTGTCGGTCCTTTCGCGTTCCTCTTCCGCGTGTCAGCGAACTGGCATTTCAGTAATTTGAATAGGACCCATATATACACATATATATATAAAATATATAAAGATATAATATATATATATATATATATATATATATATTATATCTTTATATATATATATATATATATATATATATATATATATATATATATATATATATATATTATATCTTTATAGATATATATATATATATATATATATATATATATATATATATATATATATATATCTGTGTGTGTATTTTTATATAATTGGCTTAAGTATTGGTGTCATTCAAAGGGGATCCAATGCCTGTCAGCCTGGGATGACATGCTCGACAAGCCATGATGCTTCGCTAGGGACGGCTTGCACCTGTCACCCCTGGGCTTTCGGTTATTGGCAAAGGCTCTTGCTACCCCCATAGTGCCTTTTTTAGGCAAGGCTCAAAAGACAAACCCACCTACATAGGTATCACAAGGGATAAGAAACTAAGAGTAATGCTTCTCAATGCCAGAAGTCTAAACCTCAAGATGCACACACTCAAAACTCTCCTTAGCATGGAGAACATCGATATCTGTGCAGTAACAGAAACCTGGTTCAAGGCTCCTGAGAGCACCCCAGCACTACCAGGTTATACCTCATACCATGCTTTTCGGCCCCAAAACTTGGACCGAACCACAAAAGGAGGGGGAGTATCAATATTCATCAAAGATACCCACACCTCCAGGTTGGTGGCACAGCACGAAGCATCAGAGACTATCCATGTGCAACTAACAGTGGGTAAAACTGCCTTCCAGTTTATAACCTGCTACAGACCACCCTCCCAAACCCAGGAACCCCACTTGGCCTTCCTGAGAACACTGTAAAATATGAAGGTCTCTCCAAACCCCATTATATTGGGCGACTTCAACTACTCAAACATAGACTGGGAGCATTACTCTAGCTCCAACACCCTAGCCCAAAGGTTCCTAGAATTTATAGGTTCATAGTTTCATAGGTTGGTACTAGGCTATCAGCCTTAGGGCCTATACAAGCCTAGCCATAACTATTCCCTGGCTATTTCTTCCCACATTATTTACTTTCCTGGACCCCTGTCTAGCAGGGCGACTGACGTGATTCCCTGGGGTGAATTTCCTTATAAACTCAAATGCTATGGAACAACTTGTTACCACTCCCACAAGAGGGGAAAACATACTGGACCTGATCATCACCAACATGGGGACTCTATGCTCCTGACCAGAAGTGTATTCCTCACTGGTAAGATCAGACCATAAACTAATCTCACTGGATATTCACATCCTGACTCCACCCCCTGCCCTGAAAACTACAGTGAAAAACTTCTCTAAAGCAAATCTCACACTCCTCAAAACCGAGGTGGAATCCTTCAAAGCGCCCAGGCCTGTGGAAAATATGGCCCAGACCGCAGAATCCTTTATAAACAAATTCTATTAACACCTTCAGGAATGCATGGATCATGCAATCCCAAATAAAACCAAGACCCAATCCTCCAAAGGCAGATGTCCTGTCTGGTGGACCCCAGCCATAAACAAACTATACAATAGAAGGAGGAAGCTACTACATGATAGAGCAAAATCCCAAAAAGGGAAGGCGTCTCTGATCAGTATTAGCAAAAAACTACGGGCACTCATAAAATCATCTAAGGCCAGCTTCGAGAGAAAAATTGCACAGGACACTAAGGATAACCACAAGGCTTTCTTTAGTTATGTTAGGAACCTGGGTGGGAATTCCCAGATATGCTCAGAATTAGTCCAAAATGACAAAAAATACACCGAACCCACAGACATTGCCAGCATCCTAGCTGACAGGTTCAGTGCAAACTTCTCCCCCCACTCCCCACCAAAAGGGCAAATGTCTATCCCAGCAGAGTGCTGCCCCCCTGACATCTCAGATGCTCAGGTAAGAGCTGCCCTCTCCAAAGCAAAGCAAAAAACACAGCATCAATGGGACTAGACGCTGTCCAGGGCTGCATCCTACATGAACTCCAAGAAGAGCTAAACCCAAACATAAAACTACTGTTCAGTCTCAGCCTTACTACAGGATATGTAACCAAAGAGTGGCGTACAGCAACAGTGGTCCCTCTCCATAAAGGTGGTGCCTCAACGGATCCTGGAAACTATCACCCCATAAGCCTGACTAGCTTATTCTGAAAAGCTATGGAAAGGATCATCATGGACCTCATAAATAAAGATATTGGGGACCTACAGACACTGGATCCTACCCAGTTCAGCTTTGTTAAGGACAGATCCTGCCTCTTAAACCTGGTTGATTTCTTTGAAACAGTCACCAAGGCCATTGACGAGGGGAAGGTGGTCCACACAGCCTACCTGGACCTCGCAAAAGCCTTTGATACAATACCCCACTTGGGCATTATAGATAAGCTCACCAGCTTAAATATAAACCCCTATATCACTAGATGGGCTGCAAACTGGCTCAAGGACAGAACCCACATGGTTAGAATTGCTGGAGCCATGTCAGACTCCAAACCAGTTACAAGTGGCATCCCACAAGGCTCAGTCCTGGGACCTCTCTTGTTCGGTATATATTTCTCGGATGTACAGGCCAACACGGAAGGACTGTGGCTGGCCAAGTTCAAAGATGACTGCAAACAGGGCACCATAATTGACTCTCCAGCCGACACAAGCATCCTCCAAAAGGGCCTCATAGAAACAGACAACTGGTGCCAGAGCCATGGCCTCAAGCTAAATGCCAAAAAGTGTATAGTCATCCCCTTTGGCTAAAACAAAGTGCCCACAAATTACCACATAGGTAAGAAGCAATTAGGGACCTGGGCACCCAAGTTGATAGCAATCTCTCATTTGACAACCACGTGGCCAAAGTGGTTAGAAAAACATTTTATATAGCCCACCTAATCATGAAGGGATTCACATCTAGATCAGGGGATGTCATCGTGCCTCTTTACTCATCCCTCATCAGGCCCATAATTGAGTACAATGCCCCTTTTGGGATGTACCTTACCAGACACATGCAGCAACTGGAAAGACCCCAAAAGTACCTCACCAAGAGGATCAAAGGGCTCAAACAGATGCCATATGCTGCCCGGTTAAAGAAACTCCAGCTCTACTCAGTGGCATACTGCCTGCTCAGAGGCGATCTGTGCCTGACGTATAAAGCCATGTCCAACCTGGAATTAATGGACATGCTGCACCTCAGAAAATCCAAATCCCATCGAGCTACACGCTCGAGAGACTTGAACCTCAGCACTGAAATAAATAGGACATGCTGGAGGGACAGATTCATAACCCAGAGGCTCCCTTCACTCTGGAATAAAATCCCAGTCCAGGTTAGGCAGAGGCCCTCATTGACTCTCTTCAAGAGGAATCCTGATGAGTGGATGGGAGATCGTAGGTTTACCCCGGGTATCACTTCTGTGTCACTGTTAGACCGAGGCACAGTATACTAACCTCGAAAAAGAGCATAGCAAAATTAATTTAAAATGGGTGGTGAAAGCAAACACACTCTGGCTAGGCTTATAAATGCCCTAGGGCAGATAGCCTAGTATGAACCTATGAACCTATAAATATATATATATATATATATATATGTATAATATAAACATATATATATATATATATATATATATATATATATATATATATATATATATATATAAACACCCTATATCTATATATATATATATATATATATATATATATATATATATCTATATATATCAGAATCTAAATTTAGGTTAAGCTTGCACTTAAGACCAAAATTTACCATTTGGATGTGGATGTGTCTATAGACCAAGATGGAGCTACTAAGTTTAGACTTGTCTTGGGGGTTTAATGGAAAGAATAATCCTAATCTTATTGCTTATATCTTTAATCACATGAGGTTAAAACATACATTTGCAAAAAGTAGCAACAGCAAGTGAGGCATTATTTTACAGGAACCCCTAATAATGAAAAAAATGTAAGACTTTTTATTTAAACCTGTATAGTACACAAGATACAAATATAAGATGGGCTGCATGGGCAGTGCTCACAGAGATTATGAGAGGCGGAGGAGTATGATGGATAAACAAAAAATGGAAGGGAAACCACAAGCTTAGTCTGAGATTGACTGGACTGGACCTTCTGGAGAGCTAAGATGTTCCATGATGTTGGGAATTGTCAAGATATAAATGGTCATAAGACGTAGTAGCCCTGAAACATATATGAATAAGGTTTGATGAGCATAGCCCTGTTCATCCATAATGCAGGCCTTTATCTCTGTTGTTCTAAAAGTGGTTAAAGATAATAGTTATAATGGGAGTTGCTGACACGTTTCATCAATAAATGTGGATTACAGAACCTTGACGAGTTATTTTGAAGAAGCTTGAGAAGGTCTTGTAAACTTTATTCCATCATAAATATATGTTACCTTGAAGACAAATTTTGGATAATTTGTAGATGTTAGCTTTATTTTTTAGTTATATTTTGTTCCTTTATTAGTTCACCATGACTCTCTTCCATTGGCAGCTCCACTGACCTCTCCTAACTCCCGCAATCTTACTCTGACTATGTTCAGGGTCTGTAAAATAATTGAGGTGTCCCAAAGCAGCCTCATACTTCTACCAATGGAGTATTTTTACACTAATACTTTCCACCCATACGCCCACCAAGAAACACCCTGAGGTGACACATGTAATCAGTGTCAGCTATGGATTGCCACTTGCTTACACAAAAGACTGACACTGATTCCATGTCCCACCCTTAGGGTTTTTCTTGGTGTGGATATGGGTGCACTCACTGTCCGCCACTCTGTTTCCTGTCTCCACCAGGGTAATCAATGCATGCAAAGATGCCCTGAGCTTACAAGCTTCCCTACTTCTCATGCAATAGGCATGCCACTCATTTCTGCCTATACCATCAAAGATCCAAGCCGCCATTCATACTTGGGTTTTATGGACAGCAGTTAGAACTTTTTCACTCTATACCACTCATCCAAGCTTGATACTAACTATATTTTCTCAATAGGCTTGCTCTTCTTTGATATCAAAAATGTGTTAATAGTGTTGAATGATCATTTTTTTTGTTTAAGGGATAACACTTATGGAGCATTTCTTCAATTTGATGGATGCTTATATTGGAACCCTTCATTTATGGTGTTTGTAAATGGTAGCATATCTAAATCAGCCCATTTCTATAAACACACATTAGCAGAGGCACCATATAAAATTGTCCTGTGTATCCAGGACTTTTTTGTACTCGCTAAAGTGGGATTATCAATACATATTAGGGAAATCCTGCATATATTGTCCAAAAGGGGTCTCAGGATAAGTATATGTATAATGTATGCTTCTGATTATTTTCTTAAGGAAGGCCTACTGAAATTCTAATCAGCCCAGTATTGCAAGGTTTTAAAGATGCAGGGCACATATTGGGATTCAAGCATAATGACCCAAAACAGTTATGGTTAGAAAAGGGGCAGGACAAACCAAGGAAGAAAGCTGTTCTGTACAAGAAGCTAAACACCAAAAATAATTGGGTTTTTAACTGGGTTGTAGTTTATTTTTTTTCAAAACAGGTATCTGGGTTGTAGTTTAGAGGAAGCAGTATACAGAACAGATTAGTAGTTAAGAATTAAAGGGAAACATTTCATATTTGTTAAAAGTGATTGTTTTGAAATTTAACATACTGCTAGATGGTTTACGGCAGAATGAGCAATTACTTTCTTCATGTGTCCTAATTTGTGGGATAGGCATAATGGTTGAGGTCATGACTTGATTCTGACCTTGTTTATTAGCTATGATTATAATAGTGTGCAGACTGACAGCCCAGTATTTCCCTATGATGCAATGGAACTCCTACAGGTGACTGAAAATGCTGCACTGAGTAGTTCTGGTACATCAATTACGAAAGTCAAAGCTTATGTTATAAATGGACATGGGGTTGGTAACTCCATATATCTCTGCTTATCACTATTATTTTATATACTGCAGTATACTGTAACCCATAAATGCTGCGGTAGCGTTGTCGCCTTACAGTAGGACGCTGTCCGGTTTGATTCTCAGCTAGAGCGTCTTCTGTGTGGAGACATGCGTGAATGGGCATACCTTCATTGAAGGTTGTGCATCAGGGCTGGTAACTCAGCATGTAAAAGTCAACTACCAATCATTAGTGGACTGGAGTTCCACTGTGGTGACCCCTAGCCGGGAAAAGCCAAAAGACACACACACACACACACACACACACACACACACACACACACACACACACACACTGTAACCCATAAACAAGGGATATATGTTTGAAATATCATATTAAGGTTAATTACCTTTAGTAGAATAGGGGTTAATGCAGGAACTGAATCAAGGCACACACATCTAAGGGCCTGGAATATATTTCATGAGAGGAACAGCTGAACGAGTTAATCTGGGAGTATCCAAGATTTCCACTTACCGTACCTCATTACCACAAACAGTTTTGGATATAAACTGAAATAATTGATAGGATCAGATTTTGACAGACTGAAAAGGTAATAGCTTAAATTTATGGCTTAAAAAAGGTCTCAGTGCATGGCCTTCTTTCCAACCAATAGGGTGGCAACATGGCAGAAAAAGACAAGCACAGGAAAAGATAGAAGCTTTAGTATATATAAGGATTTATGGCAAAAAAGGAGAGACTGATAAGAAAAAAGTGGCACTTACACACACATGTATACACACACACACACACACACACACACACACACACACACACACACACACACACACACACACACACACACACACACACACTCACACACACACACACACTGACTGGATTGAGGAAGCAATCAAGTATCATCTCCAAAGTGGACAGAGGTGTGATTTATAGGTTAATAGATATGAAGAAGCAGACAAGACTGTGGGATCAGCAAATAAGAATCTTGCCTGGTCAGAATCTCACACTCACAGGAGTGGCCTTAGATCAACTGCTGCCCTAGGCAAAAGGGCTTCATGGCGCCCCCACCACACCACTCAGTTCCCCCATCCTGGTCTACCTACACCAAATAAATACTGGAAAAGTGTCCCTGCTAGAGTGGTGCCCTAGGTGGTCGCCTAGTTGGCCTATACCTAAGGCTGGCTCTGTGACAGATATTTTAAAGAAAACAGATAAAAGGAAGACAGTTGTTACAGAGATGAGGTGCATAAGGTCAACAATCTGCATGTGTTTTACAAAAATAAATAAATAAATAAGAGTTCAGATCAGATGGAAACAAGCAACTATGTTATAGAATTAATTTTACTGAGTGAGAGCACTCCAACCTTCATTGAAAAGCTGCATTTAAATATTTATGAGGTCCAGGGTGGATAGAACAGAACAGAGTTGAAAATATGAATGGCACAGACAAGCGCTAAGAAGACTATCATTCCATAATGATAGAAAAACAAATCCCTAAGGAATGGAAAAAAAGGGTTCTTAATTTTTAGTTTAGTAAATTCTATTCTAGAATGCTATGTTTTGCTTAATAATCCATAGTCCCTCTTGCCTTCTTGATGATATTAATTACACTGCATAGCTCTTGTGTCTTAATGTTACAATTCTCCTTTTTGGTGTAATGAATTAAGTTTTCTCTGAGAAAAGAGCTGTTCTTGCTAGACTTATTTGTATGATAAAGTATGGTAAAGCCTGCACTTTCCAATGTAAAAAAATATAAAAGTAGTGGTGCAGATTTATTAGCTCATATTTACTGGCTGCAAAACCCAAACTGCTTGTCCCCTGTATGCCAGGCATAGATCTCCCCTCAAAAGCCTGTAGGAGACAGAATACAGGGATAGGGTCCTGAGGCAGTCTGTATAGCATATTTTGCTTATGTCCTGTTTTGTTTTAGCGAAGAACCTCTGTGGACATTCCAATTGTTGGATATGCCTGATTAGGCATATATTA
>NC_056742.1:430884208-430889208 GCF_019279795.1 Protopterus annectens | reverse complement strand
AGGTGTTGTCTGGCGCAGTCATATTAGGACCGCCCCGGGGATGTAAGTAATATTCCGAAATGGGCATAGCTTACGCCCATACCTCTCAACCCCTAAGAGAAAATTCACTGGACATGACATAAACCATTGGGGAAACAAATAGGGACCATACCTCTCAACTGTCCCTGATTTTGACTCAAATTCTAACTCTGTCCCACTTAATCCCTCCTAAAACTAGTGCCTTTTGGAGGAAAGGTAGTGAATTACATGTAATGAATAATGACAACAATTAAGAGTTATAAACTTCATTTACCTCAGAAAATTGTGTATTAATTCATATGCTCTGAGTCTGTCAATGTGTCAAGTTAATAGCACTAATATTTTAAATGTGTCCCTGATGTTGTTATGACGTGTCTCTGATTCAGCTGATATTTGTCCCCAATCGTTTGAGAAGTCTGATAGGGACAG
Source organism: Protopterus annectens (assembly GCF_019279795.1). NCBI lineage: Eukaryota > Metazoa > Chordata > Ceratodontiformes > Protopteridae > Protopterus > Protopterus annectens. The sequence continues at coordinate 430,888,761 of NC_056742.1, read as the reverse complement.
AAAGCACATATTCCACTTACAACCTTAGAAAGATGATAGAATAATAGGTATGCAGTAGCATGACTCAGCTGAAGGATGTGGGTTGCAAAACCCAAGTACTTGTCTGTATTTAATGGTGTCAGTTCCCATGTATTAGCCAGACAGGTGCAGATTGTAAGAGGAACACACTAATAGTATGAATCAAACTCTGGACAGGCCACAGATTCCGTACAGTCGAATGGCATGCTTACTTCTAATGGGCAGTCATTCCCGATAATGTAGGCATGTAATCCAATGTAATAGGCATCACAAGGTAATATTGTAGTCCTCACTCCCATCCAGGGGTTTGAGTGTCAGATGCAAACACCAAATGAAGTGCATTTGCAAGTGGGGGAGCAAGCAGGTGTAAGCCTGTTTGGCCGCTGGTATGTGAGTATTACACTAGTGAAGCAATGTAGAGGCTAACTGAGTGTAAGAAACTGTAACCAGAGGTTAGCATTGCTTAGCTCCACGTAAACCCATGCGCACCCGCTCACAACTGCTTTAAAGTGCCTTAATCACTCCGTATCCAATGGCCTTGTTCTGCCCAGCAACAAAATAAATGGCCTCTGCAAGGCTTGAAACCAGGACCCTACACCCCATAGCCAACGTGATTACCACTAAGCCATGGCAAATTTACAGACACTGGATGTTATCACAAACATATCATCCAGCACAGTCATTCAACAGTATAGGAAATGTATTCCATCATGTAGATGTATTTGTGTGTGCTTATGTCCAGATATAGATACATACATATATATATATAGATATATCAAGAATATCCCATGTGACAGCAAAGCATTAAAAAGGAATGAAAGGGAAACACCAGCAATGCCTGTATTATGTAGTGGTGTTGTCCTATGTAATATCAAGACTCCCTCAGACAGACATGTGTCATTAATACATGCAAACATTTGTACATTGGCCAAATACATCACTCTGTGCATTTTATTTACATTAACACAACAGTTCCTATCCAATCATTATGTGAGAACAGTACTCTTGCGAGGTGCTATGTGTGACATGATCGTGACGAAGGTAAATGGGGTAATCATAGAGGAACAGGAAGTGTCATGTGTACAATGGGGTCATCTGCATCATGTGTACCTGGAACCTTTAGGAGTCATGTGCATACCAGGATCGTGTGTCTGAGAGACAGGGATGAGGACAACTGGAGTATGTTGTGATGCAAATTAAAAAGGTTACATGTGTTCAGTGGACATGTGTGTGAAATGGACAGCTATGTATGGGGAAAATGTTGTTCTAGGAACAGATTGGCCTTTTGTTTCCATTGGGTGATAGTGGGATGTGGAGGAATGAGAGTAGGTATGCTCATGGAGGATAGGTTGGGTAGTATGACAGACAAGACAGCATACAAGGTCATATATGACACATGGGGGGGATACACCTTGGATGTGGTGGGGTGTTTGGCAGTCACAAACCCATGAGCCCCCAGATGGAAACAGTGGGATGGAGGTCTCCACCAATGGGCAGCCACCACTGCACCAAAACAGCCTCAAAGGTGGCTGCGCTGGGGGCTGTCTAGGAGGGGCAGACTCACCCTCTAAATGTGACACTCTGCACTTGAGCTGGCATATCTGTCCTCAAAACCCCTTATTGATCCCCCTACACACCACATCCAGGACTGTTCGACAGCGGACAAGTTCCTGTCTGGACCTGGACAAGCCCTCTCCTCAGTGGTGGTTCCACCAGAAGGTGGTGCAGAGCCAACAGAGGTGGAGGTCCAAGGCTGGGTCCCAGATGTGCTAGTGCCTGGTGCCATGGCCAACTGAAGTGGGACAGGAGGTTCTGCCGGGACCTCCAATCCCATACAGCCTATGGAGTTGCAGTTTTAACACAGATATGGTTTAGTAATAGTCAACAGCATTCAGGATTACTTATAACAGCATGCACAGATATGACCATCAACCCAACACAACAGATGGCATACATTTGCAGAGGGAGCACAACACATGCATATATACTGCATGATATCTGTACAACGTGTAGAAGACATGTGACTGCAGCTATGAACAGTGGCCCATTATTGGCATGTCACTGTGAGAACCTCAGACAGTGACTGTCATACCACAGTTTCATTTGACATATGTCCAATCATGGATGCAATGGCAGTAACTCTCATCACTATCACCATGTATGGACTACAATCCTCACACTATGCTTCTGCAGTTCAAAGATGTGTGTTCAGTGAGTAACACAAGAAACAAATGGTTCCACACACTGACCAGTCCACAGATGGTCTTACAGATGTGGGTTCCCTCACAAACAGAGCACTGTCTTGTCAGTTTTAAAACATGCAGAATAGCCATTACCACACACAACTTGTTAAGCTGGCAGTGGTCTCAATGAAGTATAGCTACACTTACATGCTGTAGTCATGTCTGGCACATCACCCTCCTGTCTTTAGGCTATTTTCCACTGTGTATGTTGTTTGAGGAATATCCAGATATCATCTGTGATGCTGTTTACCAAACACCAGATACAGGTTCCACTCACAGCAACTGTCATGGACAAACACCAACATGATGTTCTTAGATATTGTACTGTGATTCCATGTGATTGGCTATGGGAACGTCACCACAGCTGTTCCACATGCAATCAGCTAATGGAGGACTGCAATAAGTGCAAAGGCCATCACCTGATCATGACCATCACTTACAAAACACAAGCTGCTGCTGATCAGGTGTACAACTCCAGATCCACCAGACAGTGTGAGAGAGGGACAGACAGAGGCAAAGTACATCAGAGAAGGGCTTGGAGACTTAAAACCTAAGCATTGTCTGTCATACACCTACCACTACAGGGGTTCAAACCCCTGACTGACTAGCCATTACTATTATAAGTGCATGCAGTTACCCCATGTGCCACATAGCTGACATGCTGATGTGCTGTAGGAACATATATGTGTGCTGGTGAGTGACATCTCTAACAGAGATATAGTATACATACATTAGCTCATTCCCTCCAGTACAACTCTTTTGAGTGTATACCTTTAGCTCTCAGTGGGCGTGGCTTGAATCTTTAAAAAATGAAGTTATCACCTTACAGTTCTAACAAATACTCATTGACATAGGTCAAATATCAATACAATTATGTTTGCCATCATGTGTGCTTCAAGATAAAATATTCTGATACCTTGTATGTACCATGGTTTTGGAATTATTAATGCAAATATGAACAAGCAATATTTGATGCCTAGGGGAGCAGTAGGAGGTAACTGCCGATGCACCTGGAGGCGTCACTCGGATGTAATGAGTTAGGTGTAGCACACATGTCTGTCCACATGAACAGATGTCATTATCAACACAACCACATTCTCTAAGGAACTCAGACACATTGCCACACTCTTCCAGGCTCACAAATACACTTCATAACTACTTAGTTTGCTACACTGCAGTAATGCACAGATACTACATGCACCACAGGGGATATCCTGAGGTTCTATGGGCTAGGGCATGTGAACGTGTCTGACATCAGTCGGTATGCCAATGAGAGTTATACTGGGTGTGACTGTGGTTGGGAGCATCATACCCCACACGCAGACACATGGTTCCAGTACTGAAATGCATGTGTGCATTGCTTCATGGGTGTATAGTGGTTGGCTGTGCAAGATGGCTGAAAAAGGCTGGGTGAGAGGTATTCCTTGGCATCACGTTACTTGACAATGGTGTGCAGTGTGGTTCAGGGGTGTAGTGTCTGCAATGTCCCACACAGATGGGTATTGTATGAAGTGTCCTGTCATTCTGGTTACCACTGTGTATGGCCATTGCTTTGCAATGTATGCCATGTCTGTGTTTTATAGTCCTTGAGATGGACATTGCCTGGGATGTGCACGTCCCACAATAATGTACAGTGCCATGTACAAGTGTACCTGGTTTGGCTGGCACATGTTGTGTTCAGAGACTGTTATCATCAGATATGCCAGTACTGGCCTGGTGTGGCAGGACCTGCTAATAGGCAGCAGGTTGACCCTGCACCTGCATTGATAGCATGATACAGGTATTCCTTGGTGTCAGTGGCATTGGTCCATACAGGGCATGTGTATAAGGCATTGTATGGCCTTTGTGGATCACATTTGATGGCACCACATATGTTGTAGGCATCCAGTGGGGAACATAGTTGCCTATTGTACTGCTGGACAGGGTGCCATGGCCTTTGCAGCCCACTGAAATCACACCATGCCTACTCTCTGTCATCAATGTGGAGGGTACTAGCAACATAGCGGGATATTCTAGGCAAGTGTATTTGTGTATGACACATGGGTTCAGAACGTATTCCGGGTAATAGTAGGGTTGCATACTTTGTTCATCAGGCCTTTTGCCAGATGTAGGGGTATGGCTTGCCAACACAGTCCCTTGGCTGATTGACATCTGTACTCCTCAGGAGCTGGACACTGTGACATATAATATGGACACCATATAGGAAAACTACAAAAAACAGTCCTCAGCATGTCTAGTGGTTAGACACTCACAGCCACCTCCACACAAGCTTAGTCAAACACACACACACAC
>NC_056742.1:430824208-430881708 GCF_019279795.1 Protopterus annectens | reverse complement strand
TTGTTAACACACAGATTTACATCTATGTACATCTTACCTGTCAGTATATATTCACATCATACTGGTTTACCACCAGATACCTGTATGTGGCCCATAAATGATATATCTGTGTCTGTGTTGTGTGATACACATGCATACATTTACATGACGTACTGACATATATATATATATATATATATATATATATAAGTATACACAATCATGCATGTGTGGACATGACAGACAATAGGTTAACTGGGACACACAGGCAGATGCTACCTACAGCATGTGTCACACACCTTGCTGCCCTGAAAGGCATACACTGATAGCAGGATGTGGACAGTGGCATTATACTTGGAAAAGTGGCATGTGCAAGCATAATGTGTGAGCCACATTGTGTAATGGTACTGAGGTGCAGGTGTCAAGATGACCTTTCCCGACTGTGTTAGTAGTTGTCATTATTAGCAGGACTGCTACACTAAGTATATCTTACATTGGTTATATACACAATGTCTGCTGCTGTCCGTCACCTTACATGCGGCATTTGCTACCAAGCACATTACTGCCACTCACAGTGATGTCATGGTACGAGTGGCAATTGCTAGACCAAAACAATGAGCCAATGTCCTGCTGTTATTATGAGGTTGTCCAATATCTGTAATTCCGGGCTGTCATGACTGAACGACAAGCCTTCGACACAGAGCAGATGCATCCATATTTCAAGTGAGTGTGGATAATACCTAGGTCGCATTTACCCATATAGTCGCATTCCAAGGCAAATGTCCTACACACAGAATTAACACCCTGACACCTACAAGACAATTGCATTGGATGCTTATGCTACCCAGTGCTAGATGTGTGGCTTTTGTAATCCATTTGCTCAATGTAGAACTTACAATGGGGAATACTGACATCTGTGCAGTGAGGAACACCTGGCTGAAGGCTCTGTAGTGCATAGTTACACTACCACCATATAACTCAGATTCAGACATGTGGGACATAACACTGATATGGACTATTCCATGTGGTGGTGTCCACATATTCATAAAGGCCACTCACATGTAAAGACAACTACTCTGACATAACTCATCACAGATGAGTCAGGTACAGGAGACAGTGGCAAATGCTACATTCTAGGTTGTACCCTCATATACATCCACCACCTTGTCCCCAGACTACCAACACACATCCATATGTGGTATGACATAGTATGGTAGACCACCAGGTAATCTTCGATTGGTGGACTGTACCTAGGCCTACATCAACTGTGCAAAGTACCCATGTACAGACACAGCTGCATAATGTGTTATGCAATGCAATAATACCACTGTTTGTTACCAGCTCAGCTGTACACATACCAGGGTCCCTCAGATGTTGTCAGCATTAACACAGTTAACTGTTGCTGTACACCAGTAAACAACACCCTCATGGTTGGATATGACCTAATTGTACCTGCTCTGGATATGTACATCCCACACTCACAACATAAATGACATTACCATAGCTTTGTTATCCTTTCTAAATACAGGTGGCTACAGTCATTACACGCATGTACATGGCAAATAGTATGCTAACAGTACATAAGGTCTGATATCTATGTTAACAGAGGCAATATTCCCTCTCTACTTGTCACCCATGACACCTATCATATCATGCAACAACCCATGTGGCGTGTATGTCATGTCCACATAATGAAATGACTACAGACAAACCCAAATAACAGGATCATAGGACCTACATAAGGCCTTTATTGACAGAATCAGGAAATCCAGCTCTGCTCTGTATGTTCCTGAGTAGTCACAGGTGATATGTTCATGACATGTACAGCCATGTGTGTCCACAGCTCCTACATATACCCCATGTCAACAATTGCAAGCCATGCATGCTGTGTGCTGTCTGGACATTAGCCTTAGTACCACAATAGCCAGTACATGCTGGGGTGAAATGTTTACAAGCCACAGACCTCACACATGCTTGAATGAGTGTACTGCCTAGCTCTAACAAAGCACATTGCTTGCACTCTTCCAGTAAACATGAGGTGTGTGTGGCAAATATGATGTGCTCACTGTTGACCATTTCAGTACCCTGGCTTCACCATGGCACTGTCAAGTAACAATTTGTAGGAGCATGACATGGAATAATGCTGTGTGTGTCTTGCTATGTGCTATTGTCATATATGTACACTTGGCTAATTGGTGAAGGTGGTTGTGTCCTACCAGTACATGAATACAACATCCATTATGGTGTAATGCTTGGCTACGTTTCACGCATGGCGTGGGGAAGGTGTGGAATGTATCCTCTTAACCTGCTAGTCCACTTACTGATGTAGACCACATATGTATACATGCATTGATGTTTGTTTAGATTCAATGCGTGTGCAGTGTCTGATGTCTGAAGGTGACTGTTGTCTTAGTACATCATGCTGTTGCAATACAGCCTCAACATTGCCAACTGTTTATGGTGATATGCTCAAAGTACAGTAAGCTGTACATGAAGTATGGACAGAAGTTTGAACATGACTACTAAGTGGTGGGGCTACTTTGCAGATGAATGACTACTGAGGAAAGTTCACTGGTGGGTTACAACCATTCCTATAATAACTTGTGTAACTGCTAAGGTCTGGTTTTGTTAATTGAAGTGGAAGACAGACAATGTAGAATGCAGTAAGGGTGACACTGAAGGCAAACCTCTTGACACCTGTAACTGTAATACCTCCCCTGTACATATATTGTGCATATATCAGCACAGTTGGCAAAGGAAAGAGTCAGTATGCTTTGTATCAAATGCGATAGTGCTGTACTTCTGTAATTCCTATCATTAGATAGGCAGGTGTTTGATTCACAGTACTGGCACGTGTGAGTATGTGTGTGTCCATATATGTCACATATGGTTGGGAATACTTCCCACATGTTTTTCACTATTCTGAACACTGTTGTTGACATCAGTACAAAGTGAAGTGTAGAAAGAAAGGCATAGGCAGGTGGTTGAACCTCACACATGTCAAGTGTCTGTATGTGTGTGATATAGATATATATATTTGTGAATGCCACAGTGTGTGTGTGTGTGTGTGTGTGTGTGTGTGTGTGTGTGTGTGTGTGTGTGTGTGTGTGTGTGTGTGTGGCTGTCCATGTGTATGGCTGTCCATTTCCTGGACGCTGTATTTTACCATAGTGAAATGTTAATGCCCCCTCCCCCCCATCCACTCAATGCAATCTAGTATCCCTGTTTTTATTATCAATCTTAGACAGGCATTCTAACAGCCTGTTAACATGTACACCCTAGGGTGCTACTTGTTATTACATAGCCTACTGATGAACCCCCCTCCCCACATACACCCACTGCACTGTAGTGTCCCTGTCAATGTCCTCGATCTTAGGCCATTCCGACTACCTGTACATGAGTAATCTATGTGGCACATCTTGCAATTGCGTAGTACTATAATGATGGTTTGCACATAGGCAGGGGTTCTCATCTGAACACTGGCAACTGTGTGTGTGTGTGTGTGTGTGTGTGTGTGTGTGTGTGTGTGTGTGTGTGTGTCAGAGTGTGTGTTACTGTGTCTGTGAATCCCTGAGTGTGTGGGTGTGTCTGTGTTTGCATCCTGTCATGGCAGTGGGTATTACTGCTTCCCAATGAGAAGCCACTATTTCCACTGGCCTTTACCCTTGTCATCCGCTATACCACTCTTTTACCTCCTCTCCACTCCAGTAACTATACCTGTGATGTCATCCACTATGGATGCGATGGCTCTGAACATAGTAGCTTACTACACAACTAACATGCTCTTGGATCATTAGAACAGTAAACATAATTGAAACATGGGAGATTATAACTGTGATGTGGAAGCTACAAAGTGCATGCAGGTATTGTCATACAGACCTGTGAGTAGTCAACATGTACATATGGTACACTAACTGCAAACACTGACATCCCCCGGCACATGCAACTACACCTGAAAAAGGTAGACAGAACATCAAGATCAACATGCTGTTAGTGTTGTTACACATGATACATACTGTCAAATGTACAAAATGCATTCTAAAACTGTAATACATGGTATGTCTGCTGCCTGTTAACACTACTCAACAATATTAATCTACAATTGTCTACCTAGTATGTTCACGCTGTGCATCAGACCATATCAGCATGTCCTTGCACCGATAGTGTGGAGGACAGGGATGCGGCACAGGCATCATCATATGCTCAGGGTGATAATGTTTGCCAGAGGCCTAGGCTGCACCATTAGATGACATCATGTGTGTGTGTTAGGGCCTGTGATATCATTGTGTGTGTGTGGATGTTATGCGTGTGTGTGTTGAGGTGCCCTACATTTGTTTCTGGTATGTGTGTGTATGCATGCACACAGGTCTGGCATGTGGCTGGCCTACACAGGGGTATTATTGACAGCTGCAGACTGTACAAGGCAGATTTCACAGTTCACGGTGTCTGGCCATGGCCATGACACCTGCGCCTGCCAGGGGTTGCATGGGCACTACCAGGCAGAGGTCCAGATTGGGTACTGTCTGATGACACATGTCCACTGGAATTGTGTCCCTGTTGGGACCGTCCAGGACCACGTGCACATGGCCTGTTGTGTCCTGGTGTGGACTGCACAGCACCAGCTGTACTACTGCTGCTACCACTACTATGGGAGCGGGCATGTGCAGTAGCCTGTTCATGTAGACCTTCAACAGGTGATGAAGCTGACCTACGTCCACATGCCCAATGTCTTACTCCCACCAGATATTCCAGCACAGACATTCCACGCTCGAGGATTGGCATGCCACAGTCAAGGACTCCCACCATGTCACCCAATCATCTATCCAAAACATCTGCAAGATGATGGTGAGCATTTTCAATTGCCCGGATGTTGTGAGATAATGAACAGACAGCAGCCCTCTGAAGCCTCAGCCCTTCTCTGTTGTGCAATTCAGCATGTGCCTGTGCCTCCATTACAGCCTGAAACATGTGTCTGGTGACTCCAGCTGATGTGCTTTGTCTCGCAGAGGCATGTTGGCCAATGGTCCTCCTACAAGCAGCACTGGGCACATGCCTGTGTGGGACATCACCAGTCAGTTGACTGGGATCATGGTGTGCAGGCAGACCTATCATAGTCTCTCCATTTCCCCATTCCATGCTACCACCTGCCAACTGTCCTTCCTTTATGGCCAGTGGTGATGGGGTATGTGTAGGCAGGGGAACTGTGTGCGAGGATGAGGGTGATACAGGTGGAATGGCAAATAAGGGTACAGATTCAGCCCCTGACAACCCTGTCTGTGCCTCAATCATACTTTCATCATCACTGCTAGAGTCTGTAGGGACACTAGCATCAGGTGGACTGCAGGAGGGCAACCCACCTACATCAACACCTGTGAGAAGAAAACAAGAACTGTACATTACAAGTTATACCACACAGACACACACAGACACACACTATGGCACCCAACGGCATGCAACGTGCAGGTGATATGGCAGATGGCATTCAGCTTAGACAATTATAGTGGTAGTTATCATACATCCCTGAGTTACACACAACAGCATGCATGTGTTATAGCAGATGGCATGCACCTTACACAATTATAGTGGTGGTTAGCATATATACCTGTATTGCACCATTTGTGTTAGTAGCTTATGCCCCAAACCTGCAACACAATGCATGCACTTTGCACCATTGCACCTCACTGCCATGGCTTGTGCAACTTATACCACATGTTAACAGACCATCGCTGACTTTTGTACATCTGCCACTGATGCTTTGTGTTGGCCACCGTCCCTATGCGTGAGGACATGAGCAGAAGGGTATGTCAACTGAATACTATGTTTGCCTGAGCCCTAGCTTGCATATCTCCCCCAAAGCAGTGCATGTCTATTCAACATTATTCCGCCTATCCCTGAGCTGAGTCTACAGACATTGTGCATGTGGCTGTACACACATGTTTGACTTGGCTGTCCCTACTTTGCAATGGGTCCACAGACCAGCACAGGTTTACAGAACACCTGCCTTGATGTGTGTGGCGTATGACCTTGCCAATCACATGTAGTATGACATGTCTTCTGCTGACGTGTTAAATGACATGCATACATGTGTAACAAAATCATGTCCCTTCCAATCTACAGTACGGTATTGGTGTGCCAGTGCAGGGACATGTTATACTAACATGGGCTTTCAGCTGACCCAGTGTTGTCTGTCCACCCTACAAATATGCAGTGACATACTGCACATTGAGCTGATGTGCATAGCCATTGCAGGGCATCATGCGGCTTCACTACTGCTATACAGTGTGAGTTACTGACACAGTTCATAGCCATGACTGTGTTCACATACAATACATATCTAATGTGGAATGTGACCCACGTCACTGAGGTGTATACACACTAAACCCTAATGTGGAATGTGTGAAACAGGTCACAGAAGGGTATACGGATGAAACCCCTGCACATCTGAAACCATATTACTGATGCCTGGCAACTATGCCCACACATGGCTAACTTGGCAGTACTCTATGTCCCACATGCCATTTCTATACCTCACACACATGAGGAGCAGGCATGACAGTGATGTCTGACACCAGCAAGGTGATTACACTGTATCTGTGGCCTGATGTGGTTGTATGTGTATGTTGTGCAACACATGTATGTATTTATTTGGATACTGTATAGGTAAATGCTTTCATGTTGTGACACACTCAAGATGATCAAGACATGTGTTATGTGGTGGTTTCATGCTATGCTTACACAAGCTGTGCACAGCCCTGTATGATGTTCAGTGTTTCACATCTGCAATATCACCATTACACAAAGGCCATAGTTGTATTGTGCTGAGCCAATGTACAACAGGGTGTACACACATGTACATCACTTCTACTGTGTGTGTTGCTTCATGTCTCTGGCCATCCTCCATGGCCATGTGTACACATGTTCTGTCCAATGGTTGTGATGGCCATCTATTTCACATGTAAGTGTTATCCCATGTAACATACACCCATAGATGTCATATGCTCCACTGAGGATAGGGTTATGCAGACAAAGGGTGGTATGTATGGGATGTGAGACATCATGTTTGCAGGATAGTTGAGCAGTGTTGCAGTCAGCCCACTAGATGTCATGGACATGTCAGATAGCACATGACATTGTGTGACATTCATAACAAGGGAATAATCCACAAGGGTGTATCCTGTGGACCGGTCATACTCCAGCTACAACACATTTGGAGTGTGTGCACACATATGCTCTCTGTACAGTACTGTTTGTATTCCCAACATGTGTAATGCTGATATGTAGTACCTGGCCCTACAGTGAAACACACCTCCACCATTGTATTCACAGTTCTCAGCACATCTGGCAATGACAGTTTGGAAGGTTTAGTGTAGGTGTTTCATATAGTCTTCAATTGTTTCACATGGGTAACCACTGTGATGCATTGCAGGTCTGACCAGTGTCTATTAACAGGACCACCATATATTATGTGTACGTGCGTTATGGCAGGGAGCATGCAAGTAATATGATCTGTGCATTATTAAGCCTGGTAAGCAGTAACAATCTCACCTGACACAGGCTGCTGTAGCTGCAAAATACCAGAGGTACCTAAATAGAAGTGTCACAGCAGTAAGATTATTATCCACACCTGCGTGATAGCTACAGGGTGCAATGTCCATGTCAGCACATAAGCCAGTACAATACACTATACTATGGAGTATGCACATCTGTGCATACATAGAGTAGCAGACTATAGTATGTGGCATGTGTGCATACATGTCTTGCATATGATGTTACATTACATATTGTACAGTAACACATATAACTATGTGAAATATAGTTGTGTTATATGAGCAGTACTGACTTACCAGGCAACTCCAGGCTCAGTGGTTGAGAGAAACCCACCTCCACAATACCAGCTAAAGCTTGTGAATGGAGGTCTGCAGGTGTCCCCAGGTTGGCCAGTAGCTCCTCTGTACATGTGAGTGGGGGCTGGGTGAGTGCCCCCCCACCTGTTGCACCTCGTTCCCTGGTGATTGCATTAGCATGCTGCTTCGCCCATCTTATGAGGTCAGTGCAGTGTCGGCACACCTTCTGATAGGTGCAGTTGTGACTGCCAACATCATTTACTCTCCTGCGGAGTTTTTCCCACAGGGCATTCCACTGCTGTGCATCCTGTGGCACATGGCTGAAGAATGTTGAATGGTTGTCGAGGAGGTATGGGATGAGGACCTTATCCTCCGAGCAGGTGCACGCTGGCAGCCTGCTACGCAGCATACCTGGAAGACATAATGATGGAGACAGGTCACAGTAACTCACAGAGAAGTACAGAAGTACAGCTGAACATACATGTTCATAGGTTCATAGGTTCATACTAGGCTATCTGCCCGAGGGCATTTATAAGCCTAGCCCATAGTTTTGTGGCTTACGCCACCCCTTTAGTTTGGAGAAACTATGCCCATTATTTAGCTGTGCCTCTGTCGAGCAGTGACACTGAGGTAACCCCTGGGGTGTATCTGCGATCTCCCATGCATTGGTCAAGATTCCTCTTGAACAAGGCCAGCGAGGTGCTCTGCCTCACATAAACCGGGATTTTGTTCCACAGCATAGGGAGTCTTTGGGTGATGAATCTATCCCTCCAGCACGTCCTATTAATAACCGTGTTGAGGTTTAAGTCTCCCGCCCTTGTGGCTCTGAGGGATCTAGATTTTTTGAGATGAAGCATGTTCATCAAATCTGGGTTTGACATGGCCTTGTATGTCAGGCATAGGTCACATCTGAGCAAGCGGTACGCAACGGAATATAACTGGAGTTCTTTCAGTCGGGCAGCATAAGACAGATTTTTGAGACCCTTTATCCTTTTGGTGAGGAACTTTTGTGGCCTCTCCAGCTGCTGCAAGTGTCGGGTCAGATACATTCCGAATGGGGAATTGTACTCGATCATTGGTCTGATGAGTGATGAGTATATGGAGACTATGACTTCCCTTGATCTGGATGTGAATCCCTTCATGATAAGGTGGGCAATGTAGAAGGTCTTCCTAACTACTTTAGCAATATGAGTGTCGAATGAAAGGCTACTGTCAACCTGGGTTCCCAGGTCTCTAATAACTTCTTCTGTGTTCAGGGGATTGCCACCTATATGGTAGCTAGGGGTAACCTTATTTTTCGAAGGGTATGACTATGCATTTCTTGGCATTTAACTTAAGGCCATGGCTCTGGCACCAGTTATCTGTTTCTGTGAGACCCTTCTGAAGGATATCTGTGTCGGATGTGTTTTCAACTACGGGGGCCAGTTTGCAGTCATCTGCAAACTTTGTCAGCCATAACCCTCCTGTGTTTGCTTGTACTTCAGAAAAGTAGATGCCAAACAAGAGTGGGCCCAGGACTGAGCCCTGTGGGACACCACTTGTGACAGGCTTTGAGTCTGACATGGCACCAGCAACTCTGACCCTGTGGGTTCTGTCGCTCAGCCAGTTTGCAACCCATCTTGTAATGTATGGGTTTACATTTAAGTTGATGAGTTTTTCAATGATACCCGAGTGGGGTATTGTATCGAAAGCCTTCGCCAGGTCTAGGTAGGCTGTATGGACTGCCTTTCCCTCATCAATGGCCTTGGTGACTGTTTCGAAAAAGTCGACCAAGTTTAAAAGGCGTGATCTGCCTTTGACAAAGCCAAACTGGGTTGGATCCAAAGTCTTCAAATTACCTATGTCTTTATTTATGAGATCCATTATGATCCTCTCCATGGCTTCGCAGATAAGGCTTGTCAAGCTAATGGGACGGTAATTTCCAGGGTCGGTGGAGGCGCCGCCTTTGTGCGCTGTGGTGCTGTGCGCCACTCCCTGGGTATGTATCCGGAGGCGAGACTAAGATTAAACAGCTGTCCTAACTGTGGGTTTAATTCCTCGTTGAGTTCATGGAGCACACAGCCAGGGACACCATCAGGTCCCATGGATGCTGTGTTCTTTGCCTTGGAGAGAGCAGTTCTCACCTGGGCATTAGAGATGTTTGGGGGGCTACAATCATTTGGTATAGATATCTCTCCTTTGGAGGGGGGGAGAAGTTTGCACTGAACCTGTCAGCCAGTATGTTGGCAATGTCTGTAGGATCAGTAATCTTCACATCATTTTGAGCTAATTCTGAGCATATCTGGGAGTTTCCTCCTAGGTTTCTGACATAGCTAAAGAATGCCTTATGGTTGTCTTTAGAGGCCTTAGTTATTTTTTTCTCAAAATTAGCTTTGGATGATTTTATGAGAGCTCTCAGCTTTTTACTTATAGTGATCAGCGGTGTCTTACCTTTTAAGGATTTTGCTCTATCTTGTAGTAGCTTTCTCCTCTTGTTGTAGAGTTTGTTTATGGCTGGGGTCCACCAGACTGGACGCTTGCCTTTGATACAAAGAGTCTTTGTTTTGCTTGGGATTGCCTGATCCATGCAGCCCTGCAGGTGCTGATAGAAGGCATTTGTAAGTGATTCAGCGGTTTGAGTAATGTTAACCCGCTCAGGGGCCTTAAAGGAGACCACACTAGTCTTTAGAAGTGTGAAGTCGGCTTTCGAGAAGTTCTTTACTGTGGTCTTTTTCATTTCAGGTGGGGGCGGGATGAGGACCTCCAGCGAGATTAGTTTGTGATCAGATCTCACCAGTGAGGGGTATACTTCTGGAGTTGAACATTGTGCTCCCATGTTCGTGATGATGAGATCAAGTATGTTCTCTCCTCTTGTGGGGATGGTGACTAGTTGTTCCATGGCATTTGAGTTTATGAATTCCAGGAACTTTTGGGCTAGAGTGTTTGGGCTTGAGTAGTGTTCCCAGTCTATATTAGGGTAGTTGAAGTCACCTAGTATGATGGTGTTCGGAGATACATTTATCCCCTCCAGTGTTTTCTGGAAGGCCATATGAGGTTCCTGAGTTTGCGAGGGTGGCCTGTAACATGCTACAAATTGCAGAGCAGTCTTGCCTATGGTTAATTGCACCTGGATGGTTTCTGATGCATCGTACGATGCCACCAATCTTGAGGTGTGGGTGTCCTTGATGAATATGGATACCCCTCCTCCTTTCTTGGTATTGTCCGGGTTTTGGGGCGGAACATGATATGAGGTGAAACCTGATAGTGCTGGGGTGCTCTCAGGAGCCTTGAACCAGGTTTCTGTCACAGCACAGACATTGATGTTCTCCATACTGAGAAGGGCCTCGAAAGTGCATCTTGAGGTTGAGACTTCTGGCTGAGCAGCATTACCCTTAGTTTTTTCTTTGTTTTGTTCTAGGGTGGTAGGTTTAGAATTTGAGCCTTGCCTAAAAAGGCACTATGGGGTAGCAAGAGCCTTTGCCAAAATCCGAATCCCAGGGTGAGAAGTGCAAGCCCTCATGAGCAGCGTGGCTTGTCCAGCATGTCATCCCAGGCAGACAGACATTGGATCCCCTTTGAATGACACCAGAGTTTAAGCCAATTGTTAAAGCTGATCATCTTATCTCTGTATTGTGGCATCATTCTTGGTGAAGGTAGGATACTGCTCAAGGTCAGGGTCATACCTGCTTGGGCTACATAATCAGAGAGCTCCTCTATGTCTCTTTTCATGTAGTCCAAGGAGGTACGTCTCAGGTCGTTAACACCAGCGTGGACAATGATTGAATTGTACTTGTACCTGCTGTTGAGAGACCTGAGTGCATGCGTTATGTGGCAGATTCTAGCACCCGACAGGCAGCTTACTGTGACCTTCTCCTTACTCAGTCTGGTGAGCGGGACGTCAGTGTGTCTGACTATGGAGTCACCAATGACTAATGTGTCTGGCATTGTGTTTGGCCTTAAGGGCTGTGACTGCTTGACACTCTGACTGTGTGGTCTATGTGTTGCAGGTGTTGTGTTTTGAGGTGGTAGTTGTTTGGGTGTCTGCTTTGGTGGCCTCTGCTGTTTTGGTAGATTTTTGATCAGAGCCTCCGAGTATGTCTTTATGTGTATATGTGTATGATTTGAGGTTGCGATGGTATTATGTGAGACTGGGTCTATGGTGTGTGTGGTTACCTTCTCCTCCTGTCTGGTCTTGCCAGTCCTATGTTGAGAGAGCTCAGCCTCCAGTTTGGCTGTATAGTTGCATCTCTCGCATGTATTTGTGTTTTGTGGGAGAAGGAGAGGGTTGTCTGTGTACATGAGGCAATTGTAACATTGCCTCAATATTCCCAGGTTCACCAGCTGAGCAGGAGAGGACATTAGCAACTGATCCCTCGACATGCTAGAAGTAATAGACAGAAAAACTTTAAAAAAAGGTTCTGGGGGATGTGGGTGACCGAGAAATGGGGTTTGCTTTTTTGGGGTACTTTCTATAACAAGAGTGCTGTATCGAGGTGATAAGTAGTGTAGGAGCAAGTGCTTAGCTATATAGATAGAGAATAGTCTACTTGGGAGTCAAGTAGAGATAATTTATAGTTGTAGGATACACTAAATAGAGCAGTATTATACTTTATGTATCACATTTATTAAGATTACAAATAAGTCTTTGCAAATCTACATGACACTAACACCACTGACATGTTTAAGTCACACATATTTGACACTTACTGGTGATGTGATGTCATCACTATATACGTGTGTGTCATGTGATGACATTGCTCATACTCCATTGGATGTTGTCTTGACGTGGGCATGTCTGTTTGCCTGTACTGGTGACTTTACCTATCAGCAAGTGCCTGGATGTGTTCACATTAATGCAATCAACCTTAATGCTGTGTATATGTCACATATATAGTCTTACATAACCTTTAGGTATGTGACCTGTGACCCTGCAGACTTGCTCACAGAATGTTTTACATGTATGTGTTTTGTCATATACATCTACATGGCACTGTACAGCTGTGTAGCATCCTGCCATGGATTGCCTGTGTTGCACATGTGAAACACATGGGGCAATAGCTAGCCTGATGGTATTTGCAGGGTTGGATATCAACTATAGCATGTATGGTCATAGTGAACTAGTAGGCTATATGCCCTGGGCCATTTATGAGCCTAGGCAGACAGGTTACCTAGCTGTAGGCAACAGACAGGTAAGTTTCAGTGGCCAGTTCAAGCAGTGCCACAGAACTGATCCACAGGGTTACTGATATATTTGACATGTGATCATCACACCATGTCACATAGAGGGGCAATATGCAGCTTTGAAGGTCAGGGATGCATAGTATGGCAAGAGTATATTAAGTGTATGGGACAGAGATCTGTCAGGCATGTTGTGATCCTTGTACTAGAAAGGTGGATGTCCATGAAGTATGTGTTTATTTGGGATCAGGATGTGTTAAGTGTAGCATGTCTAACATCTCTGGGTTGGACATGGTTTTATTCAGGGTAGGCTGCATATTACATAGTGGAGTTAGGGATTGGGAAGGGCAGTGTAGGCCATCTACACATGGGCAATAACCCTTAAAGGATATATGTGATCTATTATGGGTCACATGAGTGTTGAGTATGGCTGAACAATTATCTCTATATTCATGGATGGCACCCTGTCATGATTAGGGATGCCACATACAACTACCTGACTGGTGTGGTGAAGTAACTATCAAAGGAAAGACTACTGTTCAGCTGCATCCCATACACACACAGTTGCCATTATGTTGACTGCTGCCTGGTGGTAGTTCATGGGTACAGGGTTTTTAACATAGGGGATGACAATGCAATACTTAGTTGCCAGATTGTGGCCATACATCTCACACCACACATCTGACACACAAACACCCTTCTGTATGTTGAACGCAGCACACATTGAATCAACTATTGCTCGTAGTTCATAGTAATTTGCAAACATCAATAGGCAGATGCCTTCTGTGTTAGTCTGTGTAGTATAGATAACAAAGAGGGGGAATACCAGGAATGAACCATGTATTACTGTGGCTGGCACTGGTTTGATGTGCGTGTATTAGTCAGACAACTTATGTAGTGTTGGTTCTGCCAGCAGTCCAGTTGTCAACCACTCCTGTGACATAGGAATATACACCAAGTTTACTGAGTGTAGCTGGAACACAGTATGGGTGATGGTGTCCTAAGACCTGGCAAGGTCATGATATGCTGTGTGAATCAACCCTACTGTCATCTACATCTGTACTGAGTACATCAAATACATTGATCACAGTTCATGGCTTTACAGACCAGACTCAGCAGGGTAGTAGTGCACTATTTCCCATTATCAATGGTGCCTCCCCCTTTGTGGGGTGTGATAACTGTTGCTGTGCATCATTCAGTGTGTACACAGCCTGACATGGAGCTATGATTGAACATGATGTGTATGTGGAGAGCTGATTAATCTTACATTTGTGTAGGATACACCCTGGGATGTTGACAGGTCCCATGAAAGCTGTATGTATGTATGGCTTTAGAGAGTGCAGCTTGTACCTGCATAGTTGTTATTACAGGGGCTCTGTAGTGTACATGGATGTATAACTATGTGTACCCGTTGGGGGGATGTGGGAGTCAGTTTAGGTTTTCCAAGACTCTATCTGGATGAACAGGTGCTATTTCTGCAGGTGCAGTTCTTCCCATGCCATAGTGCTGTGCAGCATGGCAGGTCTTGTCACTGCCATTACGATTAATGACACAGCTATAGAATGCTCTGTGGTTGGCCTCATAATATGTGGCTGATTAGTTTCACAGTAGCTTTGTGTGGTTTTATATGGTGTATCTGCATCTTACTGAGGCTGACCAGGGATCACCAACACTCATGTGTGTTCACTCTTGCAACAGTTACTACCTTCTGCGGTACAGTTTAAAGCATGGTACCACCAGTTTGCCTTCTTGTTTATATTTGGTTGAATCTTGGTTCTGTTTCAATGGCACAATCCCTGCACGTATGTGACTGTTTAAGGTTCATTTGTATAGGATTCAGCATTTGCACATGCATTGTCCATCTGCATGGGTGCCATAACAGTCACCACGTTGCTCTTAGGAAGCATAACATTGGCATTGGAGACTGACTATGTGTAGCATACTGTTAGCCCTGTTTGTGTAACTACTGTGATCCAGGTCATTGGGGTTGATGGGATACAACATGCATTAAGCACAGGTGTTGGTACATGAGGAGTCTTCCCAGTTCATAATGGAATATTTGAGAGTAGCCATTATTATGGTTTTCTGACTCAAACCTAATCTTCCCCATTACAGCACATTATGACAGTTGGGAAATCTGCTGCATGGTGGGTGATCTGTCGCTAGATGCAATTTGAATTCCACTTTAGCACAAAGGTAGTTGCTCAGCATAATGCATCTGAAGTTATGCAAGTGCAACTAGTGTGGAGGTGTACATATCCTTCGGGAATATGGACACACCTGCGGCCCGTGTGTTCCAATAAAGGATAATGGGCAAGAGGTGAGGTATGTGTTATAACATGGTCATGCAGGTGTGCTCTCCAGAGCACTGAAACATGTCTCAGCCACTGCACAGATATGTTCTCCATGTTAGGGATTGACATATGTGTGTCCATATAGTGTTTCTGACATGTATCATTGTGTAGAGAGACCCGCAGTTTATTGCTTGGCTGTCCCTGTAACAGCAGTGGACCTTTACTGGAACTGTGCATGATGAAGGCACTATAGCGGAAGCATGAGCTCTATGCAGTATCCAGATTCCCAGGGGTAACAGGTGCAGGCCCTGTCTGGCAAAGCATCATGGTCTGTCAACCATGTTATACCAGGCAGACAGATACTGTATACCCTTTGACTTGCACCACTACATTAGACAATTGTGGAATACAATCCTTTTGTCCCTGTACTGCAGTATCATTCTGGCCAATGGCAGAATGCGACGCAGGCTTTGAGACATACCTGCATGGGCTACAAACCTGATAGTTCCTACATGTGTTTCCATGCAGTACAGGCTACTGCATCACGGGTCCTGCACAACAACATGGAATATGCCAGAGCCATGTGTATAATTCAAAAGGTGGTCTGAATGTATGGGTATGTGGCTAATCATGGCAGACAGGCAGCTGACAATATGTATGACCTCTTATAGGTTGGTGTGTAACATAGTGCTAGAGTTTGCATTCACAAATGAGTACTGTTGGGCATGTTTCCGGCCACGTGTTCTGAGGTGTGGCACAATTATGCAAACTATGTCATACAGTTTGTGTATTTCGTTGTCTGTCTCTTCCAGCTTGGGAGGTCACTTGTTTGGCCAGATACTTAGAAGCATCTGTGAATGTGTGTGAATTATGGTAGTGTGTGTGGGTGTCCTTACTGTGTTCTGGTAAGGGTATGTGTTGGTTGTGATGATGAGATGCATGTGTTAATCTACACCTCATGACTGTCCAGTCCAGTCATGGCTGTAGACTGGACTGCCTTCCATCTTACCCCTGTAGCTGCATCCCAAACAATGTGTGGGTATGTGGTGTTAGGTGGGTTTAGCAGTGTACATGGCATAGAGATTACATTCCCCCAGGATGGCCACATAGACAAAGCTGACATTAGTAAACACCAATAGCTGACTAGAGGACATGCCTGTGTGAGCATTCAGTACTACAAGTACCAAGTACTGTATTTAGTTTATGTATTGCTTATGAAGATGTTTTAGATAGTGATGCTCACATGTAAATATTTGTGTTATGGACATAACAACAATGGCTATTATGGAAACATTGTAGCTACCTTTAGCAGCAATCCTCCTCTGAGGAGCACATCACATCCTGATAGTTGATTACAGATGATGCAAGTTTCTACAGATCTGTTTCTTTCTCTGGGTATATACTCGCATATCCACCAGGACCATAAGCTCTGTTGGGCACAGACACCCACTCTCCAAACAGAGTCATGTATCAATAGACTCTGATGTCACTATCAACATGATCAGGAAATAATAAGATAGTGTAAGCCATCACCTATGAAGCAGCTATTACACATGGGCAGCAGTCTTGTACATCTTACACTCCTACTGCAGATGTTACACTGGAGTTAAAGATGTTATGCAACCTGTTTCATTACCAGTGCTGTGCACTATCTTACATACAGTATGTGCAAGCAGCTGTTAGGTTGGCAATGAGAGGTTAGGCTACACAAACCTGGTAGTTCAACCAGTGTGTCTCTACTCTCAATATCCCACTCTATGTAGGTCTGCACATATCCATTTGGCATAGCCCTGTAACAAGGGTCACTACACATTTGCATGACATGTACACACGCACAGCTGTTATTGCTTGCAAAAGATACTAGAGAGGTGGATATTACATGTGTTATGTGCATGGATTGTTACTTGGCTGTTCCAATTATCTTTGCTATCATGCTGCTAAACTGTCAGATGAATACAAGTGATATGTATCCTGTTATTGAGTATTGTAATTGCCAATAGACATAACTACTGTTTGCATAACATAACAGAAATGCTATGTAGAATGGAATACAGATCTGCCTAAAATACTGTACATTACACAGTTATTGGCACAATATCCCACAATGCAAACCATATTTGCATGGTAAGCACACCTTTGGCATGTTCATCTTACTTACATAGCCATACATATGTCGACTGTAAAAATATATCGACATATACTATCCCCTGTTATAGCACATACTTGTTGGACATATCCTGATACTGACAGTGGCTGGAAGCGAATTGGTGCGTTCTAAGCCCATATCACTCCTTGTGGTGTATGAGGAGTTTGCTGTGTGACCTACAGCAGTACACACATAGAATACTACAAGCATTACTACTGCTCAACAATACATCGCTACAAGATAGCTATTTCCACTATATGCATTGATTATACTGTAATTCTTACAGAACAGGTACTACATACACAGACATACTACATGTTATACATACCTTCTTAGTAATTGGAGGTGTTATTGACTAGTATAATACTCATTTTCGGTTTGTCTTTCAGAATTTTGTAGTGCCCTACAGGTAGATACAGATGGTTTGAATGTGTGACAAGGCAACCTTTTACAGTTACAGATCAGTAACGTGCTATACCGATAACCAATTGGTGTTCCTAAGTAGCTAATTACATACACATCAGCTGCGCTGCTACTGTCTTAGCCAATACCATGGCAACAGTGGATTATAACTGAGTACTCCACTTGGGCGTTGTCCCTTTGCCTTACTTGTGAGGAATACAGCCTGGAAGTGTTGTTTGAATTTATTGCAACAGCTGTATGGAGATGAACAGTAATATATTGTGTGTAATGCCTAGACGATTTGGTCTAAATGTGAGTACTGCTGTTATATTTCTGAACATTGCTACTTGTGCAGGGTTTGTCTGTACCTAGTACTTCTGCATATGTTTCAGTCTGGCCAGGATGTTTGACCAGCTCAAGGCTGCATGGCTATGCATATAATGTTAGGGGGTTTAAAGTGTGCTTACCAGACATATTTAGTTTGGTATTAATGTGTATCATACTGTGCTGATAATTAGTACTCGGTACCACTTCCTGGTGTATGAATCTTTCAACCCTCTGAAACGGGATTAGTTCATACTAACCCTGTAACATCAGCAGTTGTTCAATTGTATAACAGCAACTATTTCACATAGGGCCATGTTAGTGTGTCTGTGTCCACTTATGTTAAGTTTTCAGCAGATGTTGTACAGTAGTTGAATAATTGGTTATGGTATGCCAGTATGTATTGATGTAATCATTTTGGTTGTGGGGTAGATGTTGGTGGGTGTACAGTAGGAACCCCTTTTATACAATTTCTATATGTGTGTGGGTGTTCTTTCCCTATGTGAACACCTATCCCTTAGTGGACTAATACTATGGTAATTGCAGGCTGATTCATTAAGGCACTGTTAAATGCTTCCTGTATAGCATGCAGGTACTGTTAGTCCTTGAATCCTTTTGACAATAGATCAGAATGTAAAAAAAGTTTTGCTAAATGAAAGCTGTCTGTGTATTTCTGACATGGATATTTGCAGTCATTGCAGTTGTGTTGGTGACTGTGCCCTTAGAACATATTTGTAATAGTGTATTGGCATATACTCTTCATATGTTATGTTCATATTGTTTGGGGGAGACGGAATGTGTGATTGCTATGGTCCATGTTATACTCAGATATGAACACTTCGGACGCTGTCTACACACATGTATGTATGTGTGCGTATATATATATATATATATATATATATATATATATATATATATATATATATATATATGGGGATGCACAAGCCAGTGCATTTCTTTGTGCCGATCCCAAGCCTGGATAAATGGGGAGTGTTGCGTCAGGAAGGGCATCCGGTGTAAAATTTTGCCAAATCATACATGCAAGTTCAACAAGGTGAAAAGCAACTCACACACAAAATCCCAACTATGGTCTGGTAGAAGGTAATAAAGGTCAATGCAGCTTCCACAGTAAGTCCGTTTATTGGGCTAAAAACAACGAAACATCACAAACGACCAACATCCACTGGATACAAACACAAAAAATGTTAAGCGCTTTCATCTGCCGATAGCAGACTTCATCAGAACACATAACACCAGCACAGGCTGAGTAATATAAACAAACTTTGGCGCCAAAACTTTTAAAAATTCTTAAAGATACAATGCTCATTAATAAAATTCTTGAATGTAAAACTAATGTTAAACAGTAAAGCTTCATGCTAAAAAGTGCGATCTATCCATAGATAGGATACTCATGGGCTTTCCTATGAATCTAAAACATCCTATACAATAAATATAAATATAAACATCAATATGAATATCAATATAAATATATATAATATATAATAGATGTAATTAATATGATAAAAGTATAATAACATTTTTTTTAAAATATGTAAAACCCAACTTGATGTGATCTAAGCACTTTAAAATTAGACATAAATGTGTGTATATGCCACGTATCTAAAAATAACATATAATAAATATAATTTAATAAATATTAAATATACATAATAAATATCATTAATAAAAATAATATAATAATGAAATTGTTAATTAATTGATATAATGTAAATATAAATGTAAATGTAATAATGTGTTACATTTTAAGAAATGGTTTGATACTTATAAATTCATTAAGTCCTGGAGTCCTAGTGGCATCTACTAATATTTGCCACTTACTTTCTCTACAAGCCAGTCTTGTTTTCCAATCACCGCCCAAGGGATTAAGATGTTCTTGATCAATTATAGAAAACATGAATGTATGCTGTTCACCTAGTTCACTAATGTGTCTAAATAGGGCATTATTGAGGTCTTTAATTTTTATCTTGTAGTAATGTTCATAAATGAGCTTCCTCAATTGTCTCTCAGTTTTGCCAATATAGAAAGTGGGGCATTCTTTACATTTCACAAGATAAACAATCTGTTTTGTGTTACAATTGCCACCTCTACTTCTAATTTTTGTGCAGTTTACATCCTCTAATACAATATATGATTGATTATGGATATATTTACATTGTCTGCATCTCCCACATCTCTTTGTAGAAGCCCTTTCATCTTTATTGGTGAATTCATGGCCTCCTACTTTTTCTAATAATTTCTTTATATTAGGTGCAGTTTTGTAAACTATCATCGGAAACTGACCTAATTTATCTCTACTTAAATCAGAAGCTGGCACTATATCCCAATGTCTGGTTATGATATCCTTAATAACATTCACAAATGAAGTATAAGTTAGTACACATACTCTACCTGCCTTAAAAGTACGTGTAGATTTAGTATTTTCAACTGTGGCCTGTTTACCTAATAATGGAATGTATTTACGATCCCATTGGGATGTGACATATTTGATAGTGTCATCTAATAAGCCTTTAGGATAGCCTCTATCCAAAAGTAACTGACAAATAAACTGCATTTTGTTATCCATCTCAGTTTTTGTTGATGACATTCTAGCTCCCCTGATACACTGTCTCTTTACTATATTCTTAAAAATATGACGTGGGTGATTGCTAGTATAGTATACATAGTCATTGGAAAAAGTGCTCTTCCTATAGACCTTAGATGCAAATCCATCTGCGGTCTTATAAATATATGTATCCAAATATGATATTCCTCTGTCACTAATGTTAGAAGTGAATCTTAAAACATTGGTGGTACCATTAATGTATTCTACAAATTTGTGTATATCATCCTTAGAACCTTTCCATAAAATAAAAATATCATCTAAAAATCTTGCATAAAATGCAATATTCGAAAAATGTTCACAATTAAATACATACTTAGTCTCCCAATCCAACATGTCTAAATTGGCAAAGATGGGTGTGCAAGACGCACCCATAGCTACCCCTTTATTCTGTTTGAAGACTTCACCCTCAAATGAAATATAGTTGTGGTCCAGAACTAATGACATCATGTCTAGAATGAGAACTATCCTGTCCCAGCTTAAGCTAGAAAAACTTCTGAGACTGTTGCAAAAATAATCTAATCCCTCTTCTTTGGGGATACTGGAAAATAAATCACACACATCTATTGTTACAAAAATATACTCTTCATTCCATAAAGTGGGTGATAATTTACCCAAAAAATCCCACAAATCAATAATAAGATGAGGAATATTATTATAAGTGTGTTTAGTCCATTTATCAATAGTGAATCCAATATTAAAAGTTTTAGATTTAGACCCATATATTAATAGATGCCACTAGGACTCCAGGACTTAATGAATTTATAAGTATCAAACCATTTCTTAAAATGTAACACATTATTACATTTACATTTATATTTACATTATATCAATTAATTAACAATTTCATTATTATATTATTTTTATTAATGATATTTATTATGTATATTTAATATTTATTAATTTATATTTATTATATGTTATTTTTAGATACGTGGCATATACACACATTTATGTCTAATTTTAAAGTGCTTAGATCACATCAAGTTGGGTTTTACATATTTTTAAAAATTTTTTATTATACTTTTATCATATTAATTACATCTATTATATATTATATATATTTATATTGATATTCATATTGATGTTTATATTTATATTTATTGTATAGGATGTTTTAGATTCATAGGAAAGCCCATGAGTATCCTATCTATGGATAGATCGCACTTTTTAGCATGAAGCTTTACTGTTTAACATTACAGTTTTACATTCAAGAATTTTATTAATGAGCATTGTATCTTTAAGAATTTTTAAAAGTTTTGGCGCCAAAGTTTGTTTATATTACTCAGCCTGTGCTGGTGTTATGTGTTCTGATGAAGTCTGCTATCGGCGGATGAAAGCGCTTAACATTTTTTGTGTTTGTATCCAGTGGATGTTGGTCGTTTGTGATGTTTCGTTGTTTTTAGCCCAATAAATCATACATGCAGACAAAAGTACACATATACATACTGGATTGGTCGAGGCCCGGGTTAACAACGACTGCCACCAGCACTGTTGGCCAACAGGGTGCTGGCAGAAATTGGGCTACTGTTGGCCGAAGAAGGAGAAGAGGTGGAAGGCATGGCCAAAGGCAGGTAAAGGCTAGGTCTGTGATAGTGAGGGTCAGAACTTTGAATGTTGGCAGTATGACTGGCATAGGGAGAGAGATAGCTGATATGATGGACTGAAGGAAGGTTGGTATATTGTGTGTGCAAGAGACCAGATGGAAGGGGAGCAAGGCTAGGTGTATCGGAGGCGGGTTGAAATTGTTTTATCTTGGTGTGGATGGGAGGAGAAATGGTGTAGGCATTATCCTGAAGGAACTGTATGCTAAGAGTGTTTTGGAGATGAAAAGAGTGTTGGATAGAGTGATGTTTATGAAGATGGAAATTGATGGTGTAATGATGAATGTTGTTAGTGCATATGCTCCACATGTTGGGTGTGCAATGGATGAGAATGAAAAATTTTGGAGTGAGTTGGATGAAGTGCTGATGACTGTACCCAAGGGTGAGAGACTGGTGATTGCAGCATATTTCAATGGGCATGTTGGTGAAGGGAACAGAGGGGATGAGGAAGTGTTGGGTAGTTGTGGTGTTAAGCAAAGGAATGCAGAAGGTCAGATGGTAGTGGATTTTGCGAAAAAGATGGACATGGCTGTGTTGAATACGCATTTTAACAAGAGGTAGGAGCATAGGGTGACATACAAGAGTGCAGGAAGATGCACACAGGTGGATTATATCTTACATAGAAGGGCCAGTCTGAAGGAGATTGGAGACTGTAAAGTGGTGGCAGGGGAAAGTGTAGTTAGGCAGCATAGGATGGTGGTTTGTAGGATGACACTGGTGATCAAGAAGAGGAGGATGAGTGTGAGGGCAGCAACAAGGATCAAATGGTGGAAATTGACAAATGGTAATTGTGAGGTGATGTTCAGGGAAGAGTTAAGACAGGCACTGGGTGGCAGTGAAGAGTTACCCCATAGCTGGGTAACTACAGCAGAGCAAGTAAGAGAGATGGCTAGAAAGGTGCTTCTTGTGACATCTGGAAAGAAGAAGGAGGACAAGGAGACCTGTTGGTGGAATAAAGAAGTACAAGAAAGTATACAGAGATAGAGGTTGACGAAGAAGAAGTGGGATTGTCAGAGAGGTGAAGAAAGTAGACAAGAGTATAAGGAGATGAGGTGCATGGCAAAGAGAGAGGTGGCAAAGTCTAAGGATAAGGTGTACGATGAGTTGTATAAAAGGTTGGACACTAAGGCTGGGAGAAAAGGACCTGTGCAGATTGGCTAGACAGAGGGACTGAGCTAGTAAAGATGTGCAGCAGGTAAGGGTGATAAAGGATAATGAGAGAAACATACTCACAAGCGAGGAGAGTGTGTTGAGCAGATGGAAAGAGTACTTTGAGGAGCTGATGAATGAAGAGATTGAGAGGGAGAGAAGGTTGGATGATGTGTGGATTGTGAATCATGAAGTGCAGTGTATTAGCAAGGAGGAAGTAAGGATAGCTATGAAGAGGATGCAGAACGGAAAGGCTGTTGGTCCAGATGACATACCTGTGGAAGCATGGAGGTGTTTAGGTGAAATGGCAGTGGAGTTTTTAACTAGATTGTTTAATGAAATCTTGGAAAGTGAGAGGATGCCTGAGGAATGGAGAAAAAGTGTTTTGGTATCGATTTTTAAGAATAAGGGTGATGTGCAGAGCTGTAGTAACTACAGAGGGATTAAATTGATCAGTCGCAGCATGAAGTTATGGCAAAGAGTAGTGAAAGCTAGGTTAAGAAGGGAGGTGATGATTAGTGATCAGCCGTATGGTTTCATGCCAGGAAAGAGCACTACAGATGCGATGTTTGCTTTGAGAGTGTTGATGGAGAAGTACAGGGAATGTCAGAAGGTGTTGCATTGTGTCTTTGTGGATTTAGAGAAAGCATATGACAAGGTGCCTAGAGAGGAGTTGTGGTACTGTATGAAGAAGTTGGGAGTGTCAGAGAAGTATGTAAGAGTGGTACAGGATATGTATGAGGGTAGTGTGACAGCAGTAAGGTCTGTGGTGGGAGTGACGGATGCGTTTAAGGTGGAGGTGGGATTTCATCAAGGTTCAGCTCTGAGCCCTTTCTTATTTGTAATGGTGATGGACAGGTTGACAGACGAGATCAGACAGGAGTCACCGTGGACTATGATGTTTGCAGATGACATATTGATCTGCAGTGAGAGTAGGGAACAGGTGGAGGAGACCCTGGAGAGGTGGAGATATGCTCTAGAGAGAAGAGGAATGAAGGTCAGAAGGACTAAGACAGAATATATGTGTGTGAATGAGAGGGAGGATAGAGGAATGTTGAGGATGCAGGGAGTAGAGATGGTGAAGGTGGATGAGTTTAAATACTTGGGATCAACAGTTCAGAGTAATGGTGAGTGTGGAAGAGAGGTGAAGAAGAGAGTATAGGCTGTCAGGAGTGATTTGTGACAGACGAGTACCAGTAAGAGTGAAAGGGAAGGTATACAATAGGGTAGTGAGTCCAGCTATGTTATATGGGTTGGAGACAGTGGCATTGACAAAAAGGCAGGAGTCAGAGCTTGACGTGGCAGAGTTGAAGATGTTAAGATTTGCACTGGGTGTGACGAGGATGGACAGGATTAGGAATAAGTATATTAGAGGGTCAGCCCAGGTTGGAAGGTTAGGAGACAAAGCCAGAGAGGCAAGATTACATTAGTTTGGACATGTGCTGAGGAGGTATGCAGGGTATATTTGGAAAAAGATGCTAAGGATGAAGCTGCCAGGTAACAGGAAAAGAGGAAGACCTAAGATAAGGTTTATGGATGTGGTGAGAGAAGGCATGCAGGTGGTTTGTGTGACTGAGAAAGATGCAGAGGACAGGAAGAAATGGAAACAGTTGATCTGCTGTGGTGACCCATACACCTTTCATTGGGTACATGGCGGGTTGTCCTATTTCAACACATTCCTCCCTTTTGTGTTTTAACCTGTCTGCATACACAACTGGGATAAGTACATCTCAGGTAGCTTAGTTTTAGGTTACTCTGAGGATGTAGTACATGGTTGTGGGTTCTAATCCTGGAAGGTGTTATTGTTTTACCTCTCAGAGTAGGCACTGGTAGGGAAAGTGTGAATAACGCACATTTAAGCAGTTGTAACCAGGTTTGCCCATGGTCTGCGTGACATTAAGCAAAGGTTAAACCTTTGAAGCGCTTCTCTGTTTACCATGTTTCAGCACCGCTTATAGTCGTGCAAACCCATGGAAACCCATTTACAATTACATAAGAGTGTTTTATTCCACCTTCATCCAACAGCCATTATTCTGGCCCTCAGAATAACTTAACAGCCCTTGAACCCGGGACCCACAGTCACTGACTTTACCACTAAGGCATCTGAGATATGTGCAAATGTTATGGTGTTTAGAATGTACATTTTACTACAGGCATTCCTCACTACTGAAAAAAAATGAGACAGTCAGTTGGTGTACATATGTCTGATACATGTTAATGTTCATATGTTTGTGAAATTAGGTTTTGCAATGTGACATGACAGGGTGTATTATGAATGAGAAAGGTTCTTGTTTTGTGTCCTTTTTATATTGTCCCCATACTCCATGTATACCCCTCCAGTTCACTTATTGGACATCTAACCCAGGCCCTCCTTGATGCATGATTTCATTACCCATCATTCCTCCCCCATCCCAATCTTCAGATACACAACAACCGTCCCTTCTATGGTGAATCAAATTAATATTAATAGTTATAATACCAGAGCTACATGTGTTTTGTGTACACTTCAATTCCTTTGGAGTGCTTCTGTCACAAAGTGTGTTCATAGATGTTTATATATATATATATATATATATATATATATATATATATATATATATATATGGCTATTGATGTAACTATATAATATATATATATATATATATATATATATATATATATATATATATATATCTATAGATATATATCTATATATATATATGTGTGTATATATATATATATATATATATATATATATATATATATATATATATATATATATATATATATATATATATATGTATATATATTTCATATTAATTTGTAACAGTAATACATATCTAGACTTGAATGTGTTGGTTCACAAACTACAGTACATTACAATGTACTGTACATATGTACACAAAGTGACTGCCCATTTGTGATCATTACAGTGGAATGCATATGGTATAAGGTGTAGTCTAAAGGCCATGAAACATGTATACACCTCAGATGGCTGAGTGGTATGTCCCATGGCTATAGTGTGCACGGTTCAGGATTCAACACCTGCCATGCTTTAAAAATGTTTTTTACTCCAGAATAAGGCTCATTTAAGCAGTTGTAAGCATGTTTAAAAGTGTTTGTGAGACATTATAGCAGTGGTTAAGCACAGTTAAACAAACTTTGTAACGTATAACCTGTGAGTACAAACACGGCCACATCCATTAACTACTCAGGATATATACATGTCAGTGAAGTAACATCTCGATATGTGCTTACATAACATTACATTCTCTGTTGACTGTACTCTCCAGCACCCATGGGTTTATATGGGTGTTTCAAATGTTTATTTTACAGACGATTACTAAGTATATATGCAAGCTGTGATTAAGGTATACTTTTTAACATGATACACATCCCTGACTTTATTGGGATTGGTACCTTGAATGCACAGATACTATGCAGATGCTGTAACCATTACACTATTGACATTAACGTTGCTTCCACCTACTTCCTATTTAGATTATTTCTATGTGTAAGCTAGGCTAAGCAAAGGGTGGAGGCCCCCAAACCCACTGAGCTTCACTTACTCTTGAAATAACAACATATAACAAATGTAATGTGAGACAATACATTACATTCCTAACTACATTAGGCATAGCCCCTCACTGACACACTTCAAAGGAAACCTTGTTGTGTGAATGAGTAACAGAATATACACCCCTGGGATCATGTGTCCCAGAACAATACAGCCAGTGGGTGAGGGAGCCTGTCCAGTTTGATAGCTGTGAGACCTGTTGGGGAAATTGAATGGTGTTGAATTGTCACATTAACATGCCTCTTTAGATCACTACGTGCCCTTATCACCCTGCACTATCCCAGTCTTCAACAGCTTCCGGCAACTCTGCCTGGAATTGCTTCATTGGCTATGCTTGACAGAGGCTCAGTTACTTCATCAATGGCCCAGAGCAAGCCAACACACTGTAGCTATGCTTCTAATTGCCCTTGGGCAGATAGGTATTACGCTATCTGTGAACATCTAAATTGCAGGCCATCACAGCTATAATATGTGAATAAACAGACTTTTAGATCACAGTGTACAGTGAGAAATCACCATGTAGTCAGGAAACAGTTAAGTACAGCAAGAACATACAGAACATTGATACTTAGTCACTCTAAAAGCCTATCTTGGAAGCTAGAAGACTTGTATAAGTTTAAGGCTTTCTATTGCTTACCAGTAGGTTACCTACAGGAGAGATGAGAAACAAGCACAGATGGGAAACATGCATGCAACAATACCATACTGGCTTATGTGTCAGCCTTAGGCTTTGGAATACTGGCCATGGCTTTTGGTGCCTTTTTTAGGAAAGTCTCAAAGGTGAATACCAGCTCTGTTAACAGCACAATAGCAGAATCAATGAGGGTTATGCTTCTCAACAACAGGAGTTGTGATCGCAACATGCATGCACTCACAGCACTCCTCAGGATGGACAACGTCAAAATCTGTGCAGTAACTGAGACCTGTCTTAAGGATCCTGAGAGCACATTAGCACTACCAGACTACAACCCATACCATACATTTCAGCCACAGAACATGGACTGACACAGACATGTAGGGGGTGTATCCATATCCATCAGGGATACCTACACCTCCAGGTTAGTGGGGCAGCATGATACCTCTGAGATCATCAATGTGCAGCTAACATCAGCCACAACTGCAATGCAAACTGTGGCCTGCTATGAATCACCCTCCATGACTCAGGACAACCACTTCACCTACCTGGAGACAGTGGAGAACATGACAGTCCTAACACACACCCTGACATTGGTCAATGTCAACTACCTTACCATTAACTGGGAAACTTACTCAAGTACTCACTTTCAGGCCCAGCGCTTTCTGGAAAATATCACCTCATATGCCCTGTATTAGGCAGTAACCTCCCTAACGAGGGGTGGAAACATACTAGAAGTGGTCATCACCAACATGGGCAATAGGTGCACCACAGCAGAGGTTAACCAGTCGCTGGTTAGATCTGACCATGAACTATTCACTGTTTCCACACCCAAGCATCTCTCCCCCCCCCCCATGGAAACCACAGTGTATACCTTTCCTACAGCTAAATTTACACTACTAGTGACAGAGTTGGGGGAGGTTTGCAGCCCCCACGCTAAGGCAAAACACTGCTCAAGATACAGACAGATTTACAAATGCAATCTATAAGAACCTACACGGATGTATGGATCGGGCCATCACTGGTAAACCAAGACTCACTCCTCCTAGACAAGTACACCAGCCTGGTGGACCTCTGCAATAAACAGGCTATACTACAGAAGTAGGACAGTGTTCCAGACAAACAGCAAATCCCATGAAGGGCAAACATCTGTGACCACCATTAGTATGATATGTAGGTCCCTCATGACATCATCCAAGGCTAATATCAGCAGGAAATATGCAAGGATTCAAAAGATAACCACAAAGCCTTCTTTGGCTATGTCAAGGATATAAGTGATGACACACAGATTTGCACTGTGCTGGTGAAATATAGCACAAAATATGCTGACCCTACTGATATCGCCAACATCCTTACAGATACATTCAGTGCATACTTCACCCCCTAAAGAGCCCACAACACTACCCGAAAGGTACAGTATCCCACACATCAGAGACACACAAGTGGAAATTGCCCTCTCTAACAGCAGAACACAGTGTCAATGGAGACAGATGTTGTCCCAGACTGCATCTTGCACACTGTACAAGAAAACCTGACCCCCCCCACCTAATTAAGCTTTCCATCCTAAGCCTTTCCACAGACTACATGCCCATACAATGGCACGTGCCAATAGTTATTCCACTCCACCATGGTGGAATCACAACTGACTATGGTAACTACCACCCCATAAGCCTGATTAGCCTGGTCTGCAATGGTATGGATTGCATCCTCATGGCACTCATTAACAAAGACATTGGTAACCTCCGAACACGTGACCCAACCCAGGTCAGCTTGGTTGAGTGCAGTTCATGCCTACTGAGCCTGTTTAATGTCTTACATACAGTCACCAAGATGTTAGACGACAGGAGAGATGGTTCACACATATGACCTGGACCTCCCCAAGGCTTTTGACACCATGTCCCACTCAGGTATTATTGATAAACACACCAGCCTGTATATACACCCATACATCACAGGTTGGATTGCCAATGGGCTTACACACAGATCCCACATGGTACGACTAGCGGTCTCCAGGTCCAACTCCTGACCAGTCATGACTGGTGTCCCACAGGACTCGGTCCTGGGAGCCCTACTGTTTGGCATATACTTCTCAGAGGTACAGGCAAACACAGGTGGACTACGGCAGACCATGTTTGACAATGACTGTGAACTGGGAGCCATGATTGATAATCCAGCTGACACAGACATCCCTCAAGGGACCTCACAGAGACTGACACAGGCTGTCAATGTCATGGCCTCCAGCCAAGTGTTACTAACTGCATGGTCATTCCATTGTGGAATATTAAGCACCCACATATTAAAACATAAGTGGCAGCCACTTTAATACAGACAAGGTAATGGGGTATCTGGGGACTAAGGTAGATAATGAACTCCCCTTTGACAATCATATCACCAAAGTAGTAAGGACATCCTTCTATGTAGGCCATCTGATTACTAAAGGGTTCCTGTCTAGACATACTGGTGTTATAGACCCCCTTTACTCATCACTCATCAGTCCCATCATAGGGTATAATAACCCATTTGGGATGGTACCTCAGAAGACACTTCCAGCAGCTGGAAGGTCCACAAATGTACCTCACCAAGGGGATTACTGGCCTCAAACATATGCCCTATGCAGCCAGACTGAATAAACTCCTGCTTTACTCAGTGGCATCTCATTTACTCAGAGATGATCTCTGCTGGCCAACACAGCGATGTCGAACTCAGGCTTAATGGATATGCTCCACCTATGGGAATCCATGGCACAGTGAGCCACACACTATAGTGAGCTGAACCTTGCCACAACAATAACTGGAAGATGCTGGAGGAACTGATTCCTGTCACAGACACTCCCCATACTTTGGAACAACATTCCTAACTACGTTATACAGAGTCCCTCACTAACACTTTGCAAGAGAAACCTTGAAGAGTGGATGGGGAACACTATATGCACCCAAGGGATACTGCCGTTGGCTCTTCTCCACAGAGGGACAGTTAATGAATCAATGGGGTGGCAAAAGCTGACACATTTTGGCTAGGCTTATGAATGGTTTCTGTCAGTTGGCCAAGTACCTACCTATGAACCTATACATACAGTATCAGCACATGCTGATAGCTTAATTTACTGTTCAGGTGTTGACTTACCTTGTGCCAATGGCAGTTGTGTATGCAATAGTTGAGGGCTGCCTATGTTGCATGCACACAGTAGACTGCCTATACATGACAATTTACAGGTAGGCTTGTGTGTGTGCAATCCATTTTTACTATGTGTGCAGGTGGAGAAAGGTGTCAATCCCTAGGTGCCTACACTGTCAGTGTGTGTGCTATACATTTCCTCCTTACCAAGGCATGGGCATACTGGGCACGCCTCCATCTGCCTACTGGGGCTGGCTTAGGGTGTTTGTGGTCTGAGTACCTCTGTGCCTGTGGGGCCTTGGCAATGGTGGTGGGCTGTGAGGGCCTTCACTATTCTGTCCCTGCTGCAGCTGTTTTCACAGAATCATATTGTGTAGCATGGCACATACTATGAAGATGTGGGCACATGTGCCTGGAGAGTACTGCAAGGCTCCACCAGATATGTCTAAGCAATGGAACCATGATTTCAGCATCCCAAGCACATGCTCTATGATGATTCTGGTTTGTGCCTATGCCTCATTATGGCATTCCTGCATGGGTGTGTGTGCATTTCTGATGGGAGTCATCATCCATGGATCCAGTGTATAGCCAGCATCCCCCACCAGGTGGCTATTTGGGATGTCCCCCCTGGCAAATAACTGATACAGCTGTGAGGCATGCCAGATGTGAGAGTTGTGATAGCTTCAAGGGCTGCCAGCACACACATCCATGATAATACCCTGGGCATTGCACACAACCTGGCAGTTGGAGGGGTATCTCTTGCGGTTTATGTAGCACCTACCCTGCTCACCGGGTGGTGATTTGATGTGTATGTGCGTGTAGTCTATTGTATCCAGTACCTCTGGGTATTCTGCCACATGGCGGAAGAGACACATATTGCTGGTCAACTCCTCCTGCATTCGGGGAAAGTATATGTGCTCATTGGCATGTGGTAACATAGCATCCAGGAACTGGTGTAGTACTATGGAGGTTGATGCCTGTGTGATCCCCATGATATCCCCAGTTGGTCTTTGAAAGGCACCTGTAGCTAGTATTCTCAGGCTTACACATACCTTCGTATCCACTGGGATGGGTTCTCTGTTTGTTCTGGCTCTGAGGTATGGCTGGCACAGCTCAACAAGTTGCTGTAGGATGTCCATGTCCACCTTGTAACTCTCTACTATCTCCAGATCATGTAGCCCCTGGTAGGTTATCCTGGGTCTGAACACTCTCCTCCTCCTCTGGTGCCTGAGGTGGTCATGTGCTTCATCCTCCACACCACCTTCAGTCTTCAACACATGCTGGTGGATCAAAGGTATGTTAGCCCCTAACATGTGCATACTAAAAGTTCCCCGTCTGTATACAACACTGGTGCAGAGTATATGGGAATACACAAATGTGTGTGAGGTGCTTTCATACTTTATACTATTGTGCTATGGATGCTGCTGATATCATTGGGTGTGTATGAGCTATTAAAGCTGCAGAATGTCTTAATTATGGGTTTTACACTGAGTACTGCAAGTGTGGGGCCTTTGCTGTGGAGATATGCTTGCCTGCCTTGATTAATCTGTTGCCCTTTAATTCACTTTTAAACCTGGATCCCCTCCCATTATCAGGCATGCATCCACCTGCCATCTTTCTTGTTTTGTACTTTTACTACCCAGTTATGGCAAAATGTGTCTTGTAGCTGATATACTGCAAATCAGCTTTTCTCTGCTTTGACATAGGTTCATAGGTTCATAGGTTCATACTAGGCTATCTGCCCGAGGGCATTTACAAGCCTAGCCCATAGTTTTGTGGCTTACGCCACCCCTTTAGTATGGGGAACTATACCCATTATTTTGCTGTGCCTCTGTCGAGCAGTGACACTGAGGTAATCCCTGGGGTATATCTGCGATCTCCCATCCATTGGTCAAGATTTCTCTTGAACAAGGCCAGCGAGGTGCTCTGCCTCACATATACCGGGATTTTATTCCACAGCATAGGGAGTCTTTGGGTGATGAATCTATCCCTCCAGCACGTCCTATTAATAGCCGTGTCGAGGTTTAAGTCTCCCACCCTTGTGGCTCTGACGGATCTAGATTTTTTGAGGTGAAGCATATTCATCAAATCTGGGTTTGACATGGCCTTGTATGTTAGGCAAAGGTCACCTCTGAGCAAGCGGTAAGCGACTGAATAGAGCTGGAGTTCTTTCAGTCAGGCAGCATAGGATAGATGTTTGAGACCCTTTATCCTTTTGGTGAGGAACTTTTGTGGCCTCTCCAGCTGCTGCAAGTGTCGGGTCAGATACATTCCGAATGGGGCATTGTACTCAATCATTGGTCTGATGAGTGATTAGTATAGGGAGACTATGACCTCCCTTGATCTAGATGAAAATCCCTTCATGATAAGGTGGGCAATGTAGAAGGTCTTCCTAACTACTTTAGCTACATGGGTGTCGAATGACAGACTACTATCAACCTGGGTCCCCAGGTCCCTGATAACTTCTTCTGTGCTCAGTGGATTGCCACCTATTTGGTAGCTAGGGGTAACCTTGTTTTTCCCGAAGGGTATGACTATGCATTTTTTGGCATTTAACTTTAGGCCATGGCTCTGGCACCAGTTATCCGTTTCTGTGAGACCCTTCTGAAGGATATCTGTGTCAGATGTGTTTTCTACTATGGCATCCAGTTTGCAGTCATCTGCAAACTTTGTCAGCCATAACCCTCCTGTGTTTGCTTGTACTTCGGAAAAGTAGATGCCAAACAAGAGTGGGCCCAGGACTGAGCCCTGTGGTACACCACTTGTGACAGGCTTTGAGTCTGACATGGCGCCTGTTTTCTTTTTATTTATTGTTTTCATTTTACTGTTTTCTTTGCAGTACAGCCCCTCCCCTTTCCTGTTCTGCAGTTAGCTGCTTGCAGCCTTGTTAGGTGTTGTCAATGGCCCACTGTAGGCTCCTAGTTGTTAATTAGTCATTTGTACTCCAATTTCCCTGCTGCAGCATTTCCTTATTTCTTTCCTATATCCTTCCTGTTTCAGCTGCAGTGTGCGCTGTGCAAACCCGTTTACCGTTTTTATGCGCATTTTCATCTCCTTTCCCATGCATACTCGGTTACCTTGTGTACTCTCAGCTAAGCAAAGCTATGGTCAGTTTAACACACCCCTATCCTGCAGCTTTGCCTAGCTATGAGCAAACTGGTTTAGCAATGCTCCAATGTGCTTACAGCAATGGTGAAACACCCCTCTCTTGATGTCATCTTTATATCAAAGGCACACCTTGGTGGTATAATGCTATGCTGTGAGGTGCATCCTTACACCAGTGGGGAATCTGTGATTCACTATTACTCCTCTAATTTGCATGGCATTGCCTACTAATTCCTAGCTAACGTGCATAACACTGTCACAGCCCCTTAGCAACCCTTGAGCCATAGTATAGTATAGCATGCCTGCCACTGACTATTATGAGGAAATCGTGATACATGTTACATTGCAGTTGTATTCTATATTTTTATATTTTCCTTGTGATCCCCTTTGGGCGCCACTGCCCTGTGCTTCCAAGTCGCGATAATGCGACTATATATGTATATATCTATATATATATATATATATATATATATATATATATATATATATATTAAATGTTAATTTTATATTTTGTACATTTTTTATGCCAATGGCTATATATTTAGCCATTGGGATATATTAACAATATAATACATGTTTTTGGTCAGCTGTCATGGCTCTGATTTTATGTTTGCAAAAATGTAATCCATTTT
Organism: Protopterus annectens; assembly: GCF_019279795.1. NCBI lineage: Eukaryota > Metazoa > Chordata > Ceratodontiformes > Protopteridae > Protopterus > Protopterus annectens. The sequence goes on along the minus strand of NC_056742.1, from coordinate 430,847,148 downwards.
CTACGGTTTACATTTCTGCATGCTTACACTATGCCTGCACCACTTCCTAGATGACTACATACCTACATTTGCATGCTACACTGAGGCACATGGGGTAATTAGCATACAGGGCATGGGAGTTGTGCGGGCGTAGCGTGTGCAGATAGTGCACATGGGAACAGCTCGTACCTGGATCACTCATCAGCCATATTTGGTGTGAGAAGGCCGATGCTATGCCTGCACCTGGCGCAAGCATTATGATTCTCGGGGATAGTCTTTCTTGTAATATATGAATATTAATGTTGGTTTGTCTGCAAGCGAATCTTATCAGGGTGGAGGTCAGGAGGATTAAGCTTTCCTGTGAGCAAGTGCATTCCAGTGGTCAGCATGATGAAACACTCCATCCCCACTTAACAGCAGTTGCTTCATGGCTTAACACCCTTGTATTCCTGTATTACACTTCCACAACCTCTTCTTGGTTTGACAGGTCAGGATGATTGAAGAGGCTTGAGTCAAGCTGATTTATGTATGGGTTAAGAGTCATGTTATAAGTTTTTGGTTAACAAGACATATCCAATGAAGGTTGGAGTTTCATACCTGGACTCTAACCTTTCACTGAAATAGGTCTGGTAACACTAAATGACTGGTGTAGTTTATCATGTTATAACCACTTAATATTCAAGCTTATGTTGGTTGTTGGGCACTGTTTTTCTTTGGCTGGGTTTTTCTGTTACTAAAATGGACACAAAGTCAAGTTTAGTATCCATTTCTGACTCAGCTGTAGTAGACAAAGTTTAATAACATTTTTTTTTTAGTTTTTGAAAACTGAATTTTCAGAAAATCAGTAAACTGCAACTAAAGCCGCTATGCACTCCAGTTATCCAGATTTTATGCTTAAATGATGGGAAAGGTGTTTTGTTTATTAGAATAATTTTTGGAAGAATATTTTGTAAGGAAAATAAGTCCTATGGAGTCCTATGTATTAATTTTTATGTTAATTCAAGTAAGAGTTTTTTTATTTTCTCTGAATATGAACTTGATAGCCTGTTTAGGCATAAAACTGAATAGGGCCAGAAGTGCTAATAATATTCTGACATGTGTGCATAGAAAATTTACATATTGTAGTGTTCTATTACATTACAGTAGTACATACTCAAAGCATGCAGTGTTCTATTATATTACAGTAATACCTACTCAAAGCATGCAGTGTTCTATTACATGACAGTAGTACGTAATCAAAGCATGCAGTGTTCTATTACATTACAGTAGTACATACTCAAAGCATGCAGTATTCTATTACATGACAGTAGTATGTACTCAAAGCATGCAGTGTTCTATTAATTACAGTAGTACATACTCAAAGCATGCAGTGTTCTATTACATTACAGTAGTACGTACTCAAAGCATGCAGTGTTCTATTACATTACAATAGTATATACTCAAAGCATGCAGTGTTCTATTACATTACAGTAGTAAATACTCAAAGCATGCAGTATTCTATTACATTACAGTTGTACGTACTCAATGCATGCAGTGTTCTATTACATTACAGTAGTACGTACTAAAAGCATGCAGTGTTTTATTAGATTACAGTAGTACATACTCAATGCATGCAGAGTTTTATTACAGTAAATACATATTCAAAGCATGCAGTGTTCTATTACATTACAGTAGTACATACTCAAAGCATTCAGGGTTCTATTACATTACAGTAGTACGTACTCAAAGCATACAGTGTTCTATTACATAACAGTAGTACATACTCAAAGCATGCAGTGTTCTATTACATTACAGTAATACCTACTCAAAGCATGCAGTGTTCTATTACATTACAGTAGTGCGTACTCAAAGCATGCAGTGTTCTATTAAATTACAGTAGTACATACTCAAAGCATGCAGTGTTCTATTACATTACAGTAGTAATTACTCAAAGCATGCAGTGTTCTATTACATTATAGTAGTACATACTCAAAGCATGCAGTATTCTATTACATTACAGTAATACGTACTAAAAACATGCAGTGTTCTATTACATTACAGTAGTAGGTACTCAAAGCATGCAGTGTTCTATTACATTACAGTAGTGCATACTCAAAGCATGCAGTGTTCTATTACATTATAGTACATATTCAAAGCATGCAGTGTTCTATTACATTGCAGTAGTACATACTCAAAGCATGCAGTGTTCTATTAAGTTACAGTAGTACATACTCAAAGCATGCAGTGTTCTATTACATTACAGTAATACATACTCAAAGCATGCAGTGTTCTATTACATTACAGTAGTGTATACTCAAAGCATGCAGTGTTCTATTCCATTACCGTAGTACTTACTCCAAGCATGCAGTGTTCTATCACATTACAGTAGTACATACTCAAAACATGCAGTGTTCTATTACATTACAGTAGTACATACTCAAAGCATGCAGTGTTCTATTACATTACAGTAGTACATACTCAAAGCATGCAGTGTTCTATTACATTACAGTAGTACATACTCAAATCATGCAGTGTTCTATTACATTACAGTGGTACATACTCTAAGCATGCAGTGTTCTATTACATTACAGTAATACATACTCAAAGCTTGCAGTGTTCTATTACATTACAGTGGTACATACTCAAAGCATGCAGTGTTCTATTACATTACTGTGGTACATACTCAAAGCATGCAGTGTTCTATTACATTACAGTAGCATGTACTCAAAGCATACTAAGAATAGAGTCAAGCAGTCCTCATGTCGCATCACACTTCTAAAGATGAATGGCTAAAAATCGTTTTCATGATATCTTTATTGCTAAAGTTTACTCTGAAGGTAATCATGAAACTACAGAATTATGGCAGTTTGGGGTAGATTTGTAGAGAACAATATATAAATAGCCCCAATTAGACTACTAGTCAAGTGAAGAGTTGTAGGACTACGATATTTAAATGTAATTTTGATTCTACTGTCTTTAAGGATATATATAAAAAACAGAATTTGGATATCTTGGCTGCACAATAAGGTATGCTGACGTTATTGTGAAGGACTTATTGTTCAGCAGTAAAACAGTTTGACTAATAGCCTTAATGAAGAAGCTAATACCAGAGTACTGAATAAATGTATTAAGAACCAAGATATACATGCCTAGGATGATCACAGGCTAGTATGTGACAAATACATCATGGTACAATAGATCAGCTCCTACAGAGATGTATAATCAAGGGTGGCATTTTACCTGCAATACTTCACAGGTTATTAACCAAGTGCAATTGATGTGGCATATATTATACCGACAGAACCAAATATAAATTGAACAACAGAAAATATGAATATATGAACTAACCAATTAGCCACCATGGTGAACTTTGCCCATTTTGCCACTCTATTCTAATCTCGGAGTTGGTATATTTACTTAGGGGTGGTGTGGGGGATGCAGGCCCCCACTTTGGTAGGTTTGATTTGCTTCGGTTTGTACTTTAAATGTTGGTGGCCAAGTGGTAGGTTTTCTGCAGGTAAAGTATGATGATCTAGGAGTTCATTAAATTAGCTTTTCGGCAATGTTGCCTTGGTATTTTGCAATTTGACGAAGTGGTACTTCAGTAAGTAGAATTAGAGCTGAACATGTATATGCACTTAACTTAAGAAATGTTAAAAATGCTTTGGAAGACATACTATGAATTTAATCATCTTTAAAAAATTTGTGTTTATTATTTTAGAAAAAAATGGAACAAAGATTCAGAGAAGAGATTTCAAAAATATATTGGAATACATAGAATATTAGTGGCAATTACTTTGAAGTACTAAGAAAAAAAGCACAACACTGAATGACGCTAATAATTTTAAACTATAGCTGAAAAGGATGTCACTAAAACAGTTATAGCTGTTTATAACTGAAATCTAAATTTTATTTATTTACTGGTTTGTATACATTTGTATGATGTCATGTGGAAATATTCATTTGTACTTGATGTTTCTGAACACGTGACTTTAGCCAAATATGTTCAATATGTGATTTTTGAATTATTTTGATCAGATAACGTTTCATTATATAGAAGAAAGAAAATCGCTTACTCATGTATTTGTGTATATTTTATTTAGATAATAAAATACTCACATCAAATGTGACAGTTGTCTTTTGTTATTTCTTTGTTTTGCACTCATATCAAAAATTGCGATATTTGTTGAGGGCATATTCTATTTACTAAACTCTTGTAATAAGTCGATAATATGAACTCTGCTTTATTTGTCTTATATTCTGGCCAAACGTGCATGATTTAACCAGGTATTACTGCTTCATGTAACCCTGGACAGTGGTCAAAAGTGTGAGGTTTGACCTGCTTGACTAAAACTCTGGCTAAAGGTGGGTGATTTGTCAAGAGTATTACCATTTGGCTAAATACTGCTTACAGGTGAGAGACTTGACCTCTTACCTTCCTCTTGAAGAAGCTCTGGTCAAATAGGTGATATTTTAAGTCTAATATTGTCACTCTATTGTTTGCTTAAAAGAGGTAGAGGTGCTATTTGCTTAAAAGAGGACCAATTAATCTATCTCTGCTTTTTTACTCCATTCTTTCTTTACCATCTTTACAGTCCCTACAATCAGAAACCTGTTCTTTCAAAATATACTCCCTCTCTCTCACTCACATTACCACATCCTTAACAGCTACCCTTTCTTAAAAACCTCACATCCCCTGTTATTTATCTTTCTCCTCCTTTCCTGCTATACCAGTACAAAACCTTTTTGAATCTTAAATTCTTCCCTCGGGAAATCTCAACTCAAAATTGTCTCAGATCTTTCAATCAAGCTGTGTGCGCAAACATAATTTGCACTTAAACCAAAAATCTGCCCCTCAGTCAACTCTTCATTTCTTTGTATTATAGTTCATATTAAAGCCTTTCAATATCTGCTCTGACAAATTTCTTATTTGCAGCCACTACACCACCTTATTATTTTATATTTGTGTCACAGTTATAAACATACAACTTCTCTTATATCTGCCTTTAGTGCGTCTCCTGACAGATGGGAATATGGAACTCAATCTACATCTATCAAACACTCTAAATCCTACACCTAACCATTCTGCTACAATAACATTAGTAAAAATCATTCTAAATCACTCATTCTCATGTTCAGAGCATCTTCAACAAAGTAGCATAGTTAACCAATACAATCAGAACATTATTAACATAATCAAACCTGTTTAAAAGGGTTTACTATCAAAATGTGGAAAATCAAAATAATTTTCCACATTTTGATCAAACTAGTTTGCCAAAATTGGGAATAATGAATTACCAAAATTTTGGAAATGGTAACATGGAATTGACATGCAAACAATGGAAGTTCCAATGTTGAAATTCTGTGTTACTAGTAACATTTTTGCAGGGGGGCCAAGTCACCCTGCACCACACCCCCTGCTTATTCTACATTCTAACTCTGAGCTCGCACTACAGTGAGAAAAGGATACATTTCCTGATCCCTACTTTAGCGTGAGCTGTTATCAAAGTGTCAATTCCACATTAGTCAAATGCACACTATCATTTGCTAATGTGGATTCAAACATTTTCTGGATCAGCATTACTAAAAATGAAACCAGACTTTTAACCTTCCTAGCTTCCTATAAGTGCCAGTCTAAATTCTGACAGTAAACCATTTTAAGGAACACTCTGTACTCTGCCCTTATTGTGCTAGACATTAGTTCCACTGCCTTGCACCAGTGAAGTGCAGCATAGAATCTAGCTCCCCTCTAGAACTGAACTGAATTAAGTCAGTAATCAGTGAATTAATTAAATAAATGAAGTATACACCTTCTACAGTATATAATGTTACTATTATATTTTTGATCTTTAAAACAGTAAGAGATGTCTAAATGGAAAATTACAGTATGTATATTTCTAAACCAGAGTAGTGCCACCATTGTGTGATCCATTCTGCCTAGGGTGCTTTTCACTTCATACTATGAAAGGAAAACTATGAATGATAACACTTATTTATCTTTTTATTTATTTTAATGGATTGTTTTGGACCCTTTAACATAATTTGACTGGTCAGGTACCTAAGTGCCACACATCCACAGTGAGTATACCAGCTAATCTCCTAATCCACACCACCCGCCCAGGTTTTCTCTGGTATTTCTGGGGCTAATCATTGATCCTAAGGGCATCCTGGGAGCTCAGTGATCTTTGTATCCATCCAGTTTTGTTTGTGGTTTTTTGTTTTTCTTTATATGCCCAACCCTCTCCCATCCTCACTTCCCCATCTCCCTTAATTACTGACTATATCCAAGGGCAAAACCCATCTATGGACTACACCTTCCCTTAGGAAGTGTCATTAATGACTGCCCTCCCACCCAAGATAGGTAAGTATCTAGTGTTCTCTCAGTTGCTTGGGCTTCTAATCAAACCTGGGCTGCTTGGGCCTTAGTAAGAGCTGTATAATTCTATGTAACCAATGTAATCTTGATAATATTTATTATTTGATTTTATAATGGAAAAGTATTCATTTAATTTATCATTTGCTATTTTTGCATTTTAGGGAGCATGCAAAATAATGATTTATCTTATATCCTCTTCAACACGTCATATGTATAAGCAAATTATCCATCAGTAAAAAGCACATACAATTTTATTGGATTGAAGCATTAACTGGTTGTCAATCCTAGAGTAGCGACAACAAACACACAGGTAATCCAAACAAACAAGAGTTGCTGTGGTTAGTGAAATTAGGCAAGAACAGTGACCAGATAAAAACTATTTAATGAAGCACTTTTCGTCTGTATGTTGTACAGACTTCTTCAGACAAACCATACTCAACGAACAATCACTTTAAATATATTACAACTCAAAAATTGAGCCTATCATGTTGAGCTACTAATCAATGCAACAATTAAACCAATTATTCAAATCAACTGCCCAATTACATTTGAGCAGGAACAATGTAGTCATTAAAACACAATACAACACTCTTCCTAAACAACTAAGCTAGCAGGAAATCTGCAAGCCTAGCCACTTACCAACAACTTAAAAATAATAATAATGGTAATAATAATACTTAAATTAAATGTTGTATAAGAGTAAAAATATAAAATTAATAAAGTAAAAAATGATAAAAATATATCACCAAAAATCAAGGTGCATAATAAGCAGCAATCATCAAACATACCCTCAGTATATCAAAAAATATATGATAAATTAATCATATGAAAACAGTATGAGATAAGGGGATTTAAGCCCCGTAACTAAAGTTATAAATTGTAAACTCTAACATCCTAGTGTCACCTTTTCAAACTTTTCAGTTTCAACACACTACTAATCGAACATGACTCATTAAGCCCAGGGAAAGTACACACATTAAGTTTAATTTGCCAGCTTAATTCTAGTTCCTCAAGCAATAGTGGAATAGGGGCTCCCCTCTTATCATTAGTCACCTGGTCTATTGCTAGAAATTTGAAACTATGATTCATATGCTTAAGTACATGCTTGGCAAGTGCATTGTCCAGTTTATTTTTAGCTATCGCATATTGGTGCTCATAGATGCGTTTGCGGAGCCTGCGTTCAGTTTTGCCAACATAGAACGCAGGACATCCTTAACAAACTGCTATGTAGACCACCATTCTAGAATTACAATTAAACCTATGCTTTAATCTACATTGGAAATTCTGCAAGGTAACTCTATTCGTTTCTAAAATGTGCTTGCAAAAATTATAGTTCTGACATTTATACATGCCTACAGTTCTAGTAAAATTGTGGGCAGATTGTTCTAAAAGTGACTTTAAATTCTTACCCCTCCTAAAGGTGACTGAAGGAAATTCAACTACTTTTGCACTGATAGAAGGGTTACTTTTGAACAAAGCCCAATTTTTCTTAATAATCTCAATGCATTGGTAACTAAATAAACTAAACATTAAAATTAATTTCGGACCCGGAGGTTCAATCTTAATCGGGCTAATCCCTGTACAAGCTTGCATAGATACTTGAGTATTGATTGGTGTGTCCTGTACTGAATGATAATCTTTAAACATCAATAGAGGTTTATAAGTACCATTAAGTCTTTTAACCGTGACTTCATTAATCAATTCATCAAGTAGTTGGGTAGGGTAACCCCTGTGGGTAAACATACTCTTCAGCAATACACAGTGGCGGCTGGTGACTTCAAATCACAGGGGGGCTGCAGGAGACAGCTGAATGGGTGGGGTCAAGGGGGTGTGGTCAACCAGAAAGGGGAGGAGCTATGCACAAAACCACAAAAAACTAACTTTAATTAAATACGCTGCCCTGGGTGGCAAACCATCATTATGAAAGTCCAATCAAGACAAAAATAAGTGTAGAAGAATAAAAATATTTCAATGCATTGGCTGCATGACAGCTTACTTAATATCTAGATGGAAACAAAAGGTTGTGAGGCATGAAAAAATAAATTACTTTTTAAATACATTACTGGAATGCCAGTCAAAATCAAGTATAAGAAAAACCAGAAGCACTCAACTCAAACCACTTCTCCTTGCACTGCAGTCCTAATTATAATATATTCAGCTTTATTAAAGTACCAAGTAACATGCTGAAAGTATAAATCTATGTGATGCCCCCACTTGTAAAAATGTTTCTTATCCAAAAAAGACCTGCTGCCTGACAACTTGTTTCATGGGGAAAACATGATAAAAGTAAAAATGAAAAGCAAACAAGAAACAAGCTCAAGATACATTGCTTAAAGGATTACTGTACAGGTTATGGACCACACATGATTGGCATTCTGTTTAGTTTACGGGTAAAGTCTGTAGAGATGACTGGAAGTCTCCAACAAGTGTAATGAGCTTTTTAAAATAATGGAATCCTGTCCTTTAATACCCAAGGCTTATACATTATCTAGTCAAGTATTCTCTGCATGGCAACAACAGAAAGGCTTTCAATGTTGGCAATTCTTTAACAGTATGCTTATTAAAGCTTACTTGCATCTTACAATCTCAGACAAGCTTACCTTATGGTCATTAAAGCATTGCTACTTAAAAACACAGAGCAACAGGCACTTTGAGTAATAAGCATAAATCTGAGTAATAAGCATAAATCAACAGTACAAAAATATGACAGAAACCAGACCATTCTGCAAAATCAAGGACAGATGAAAAGCCACTGTAGTACTTATGCAGTGTGTCCTCCCCATCCAAGGTAGATACAACTACTCCTTGCCTTGCTTGGACACATCCAGAGTCACTACATGGGGAGTGGGGTGCAACAAGCATGTCACAATTTGAAATCTCTCTGGCTGACTGTGATGGCCCTGACACATTTGTCATACCTCTCAACCTCAAGAGCAAGAAATCTGGACAAAGCCATACACAGAAGTGGGACAAAGGCCCAACAATAAGGACAATTTTTAAATATTGCTCTAATAAACTTAGAAAGATAATAGAATAGGTCTTGCATTAGTATGAATTTTCTGAAGGGTATAAAATCTGAAACTCAAATGTCTGTCATTTTCTAACTTCAGTCTTTAGTGATTTGTCACTAATTTGCCAAAAACACAATTTTATGAAAAATGGACCAAAATGTGATGCAAAAATATAAAATAGACACACAATACAGCTGCTACCTGTCAAAGAAGGGACACTTTAATATTAGTACTGCTACCTTGAGCAGCTGACAAAATATAAAAGAATCTACATGCATTTCAAGTAATCTATAACTTTGATTATTACAGTTATTTCTTAATTGTAAACCCTCCATGTTTTCTTCCAAAATTGCTATTTTGTGGAGGGATTATAAGGGGGAAGAGCAACATTTTGAGCCAAAAACTGGGGACAGTTGAGAGGTTGGCTATGCCTAATTCTATAAAGCAATTTATTTGCATGTACCTCTCAACCTGTTAATGCAGTAAATCTGAACAAGGCCAAATATATTGGGGGCACATATAAACAGTACTAAAAATTGCTCTTGTATAAATTGAGACAGTTGATAGAACAGCTCTTACTTTAACATGCATTTTTCTGAAGGTTATGAAGTCTGAAACTTATTGAGTGACTTCTGGCAAATCATTTAAGAATTAAAACTACAAATTTTATGAACAACAAACCAAAAATAAGAAGCAAAAATCTATTCATTCTTTGAAAATCTGGACACTTGGGAGGTATAGTTCAGCTGGGCCTGTCTGAGTTTGCTGCCCTTCCCCCCCCTGACAAAATAATGGTTGAATGGAGCCTCTGCAGCCATTCCAATGAACCATTATACTTGGCTATTTCACTCCATTTACCATAAACACTAATGTGCATACTGCTTTACTTCTATGATGAGTTGGACTTCATTTGAAAGTTTTATTTTGTATTTTACAGCACAAACACTAAGTCATCTGTTAAACAAAGCAATGCAGTCTCACAGTGAAAACTTAGCATTAAAACTTCTCTGCCCTTGAAACTCACATTCATTGAAACTGCATTGAAACCCACATTCAAAGAAAATACATTTTACCAGTGGCAGATAAAGATTAATTTTGGGCTGTTTTCGAATCATAGGCTCCTTGCATATGAAACATACATGTGCTCTTTTATACACCTTCCTCATTGTACTAAAATTATATTCCTTGTACAATACAGTACACTTGTTAGAGGGTGTTTTAAATTTGTTTTGAACATTTTTTCCAGTAAGCAATGAAACAAACCATATGCACCCATAATGGCAAAACTGCCCAGTTGAGAACATTTATCATAAAAAGTCTACTCAGACTTCCACAGTCCACCATTATTAGTAAATATACACAATTCTACAGTCCACCATTATTAGTAAATATGCACAATTCCACAGTCCACCATTATTAGTAAATATGCACAATTCTATAGTCCACCATTATCAGTAAATATGCACAATTCTACAGTCCACCTTTATCAGTAAATATGCACAATTCTACAGTCCATTATCAGTAAATATGCACAATCTCTGAAGTCAGTCATCTAAATAATTCCGCATTAAAGAAATCTGTAACTAATGAAGCGGTTGCTGCTAGCAATCACCTTTATATTTCATGGTTTCATCGAAAAATAAAGTGTCTGTTGCCCCTCAGGAATAAATTGCCTATATTACATTAAAAAAATGATAAGCTAGTAATAATATTGCAAGAGGAAATGGATGGCAAACTGATAACGAACTCATAGTTAGTATCTTCACCAAGGAGAACATTCTCAGTACGGCAGCATCCACCCCTTGTGGGAGTAGAACCCACAGCCTTCTACATCAAAAGCAAGTACACAACCTGTTGTGCTATAGTATTAACATGGCAAAGCACTAAACTTCTATTCCCCTGCATCTCTCAGCTCCTTGTAAAATCTACTCAATACTCAACTGCATCTCAACTTCGCAGCTCAAGAAAACTGGAAAAAGCCAAAATGTATTGGGGGGGGGGTCAAAAGCCTAAAAACAGGGACACATTAAACATTGCTTGTATAATCTTGGACAGTTGCTAGAATAAAATGTTGTGTTGCCACCATATATTTTACTGCCAAGGTCCCTGAGCAAAAAACAGTCAGAGTAACATGCCACTACGCCACATCAGCTGCTTTGTAAAAGAGAGGAAGACTGAAACTTAGTGAATTCAGTTCTCACCATAGCTGTCAACCTCTTAGTACAAAACACCTGGACAAACCCGGTAATGAGGGAATACAGCCCTCAAACATATTTAGTGAATTCAGTTCTTGCCATAGCTGTCAACCTTAGCACAAAAACCTGGACGAAGCCAATAATGGGGGAATACAGTCCCAAAAATAGGGACAAATTTAAAATATTCATCTTATAAACTTAGAAAATTGCTAAAAAAAAGGTTGTGCTACTATGTATTCTGAAGAACATGAAGTTGGAAATTCAAATGCCGGTCAATTTTACTGCGGACAGAACAAAAACAATTTTCAGCAGAGACGCAGGGATTAATACTGCAGACACGTCTTTGTAAAATGGCAGGGCACCAGAGCAAATCCACACAAATACAGGGAGGAGATGCAGACAGAAGCTACCCCAACCAAGAATCAAACCAGAAAACCTATAGTTGTGAGGCAACAATACTACCACTGCACCATCAATTATGCAAGGAATTAAACATTCAAAAACCTGAAGTCTGAAATTCAAATGCCTGTCAATTTTACTGCGGACAGAACAAAAACAATTTTCAGCAGAGACGCAGGGATTAAAACTGCAGACACGTCTTTGTAAAATGGCAGGGCACCATAGCAAATCCACACAAACACAGGGAGGAGATACAGACTCCACACAGAAGCCACCCCAACCAAGAATCAAACCAGAAAACCTATAGCTGTGAGGTAACAAGACTACCACTGCACCATCAAATATGCAAGGAATTAAACATTCAGAAACCCTTAAGTCTGAAATTCAAATGCCTGTCAATTTTATTTAACATTTTTTAATCAGGACAGTCTGACTTGGAACAAATAAACAATTTTCAGCAGAGGCCCAGGAAAAAATAATGCAGACATGTCTTTGTAACATGGGAGGACACAAAAGCAAACCCACACAAACACAGGGAGAAGATACAGACCCCATAAAGAAGGAACCCCAGCCAAGAATCAAACCCAAGAGCCTACAGCTGTGAGGCAACAATGCTACTACTACACCATCAAATATCAAGCATTGCAACATTTACAAACCACAGATATTATGAGGAACAGATCAGATCGAATATGAGGCAAAAATCTGCAATTTTTTTACAAATGGTGGTGGGTAGGGAACTCAAGTCTTTAACACCTGCATACAGGGTACAGGGTTCAAGTCTGAGGTATTCCCTACCATACCACCATAAGCACCTGGGGCATTTACACACACACACACACACACACACACACTCCAGTAAAGCATAAGCACCATACACAAACTCACACCAGTAAAGCATAAGCACCATACACAAACTCACTCCAGTAAAGCATAAGCACCATACACACACAATCCAGTATAAACATTGTAAAATAAAGGTAAAAAGCACCATACACTTACATGAATATATCCAGCTAACGTACATCCTTCCTGCGCAATACTCCAAAGACCTGCGAGATCCCAAGGAAAGCCCGACGAGATCCCAATGCTCCTTCCTGACAATGAGACTGTCCTCCAGATGTGACCCATAATCCTAGCGAGTCTGTGCACTTTAATAGTGCACAGACATCTCCTTGTGTCCCCCTATGGGGACTGCCTTGAGCATGCGCATAGACTGACAGTATTCGGGACTACTGTGCATGCGCGAAATTTCAAAATATAATTTTTTTTATTTTTCTTTCTATTTTTAATTTTGAGGGGGCTGCAGTCCGGCAGCCCGATGCCACGAGCCGCCCCTGGCAATATACACTCTTTATGAAAGTCGTCGTCTTGTGTTACTATGTGAGCAGCCCTAACTAGTTGTCCCTTTATCACTGATCACCTCTGATAGCTCGGGTGACAACTAGTAAAGTGCAGGAAGGAGTTTGAATAAGTAGTCTTCCTGTGTATGTTAGCTATAAAGTTGCAAGCTTCTCCATTGTTTAAATTTTTTGACAATAGTATGTCTAAATAAGCTATTGTTGTGCTGCTAAAGGAAGACGTGAACTTTAAAAAATCAGTAGAGTTGTTGAATTTATCCAACAACATGTTACAAAATGTATCATCACCTTTTACTAACATAAAAATGTCGTCCAAGTAACGTGTGTAGAAAGTGATGTGTTCCATAATTTCAAGGTTTTTAAATACAAATTCCGTCTCCCAATATGCCATGACTGCATTAGCTATGCTTGCCCCACATGGGGAACCCATAGCAATGCCGACTTTCTGCAAGTAATGGTTCTCCCCAAACATAAAAAAGTTGTTGTACAAAATTATCTCAAGCAACTCTGTGACAACAGAAATTTCGATTTTGGATGCTCCATTTTTCTTAAGGACTAGTATGACCCATTCAATACCAGTATCATGGGGTATGCACGTATACAAGTCCTTCACATCAATCGTTAGAAAATTATAGCTGTTATCAAATACTAACTGGTCTATTTTTCGAGCAGATGTGTGAGTTAGATATTAGACAGGGAGTCAAGTATATGTATAGAGCTAATAGAAATGACTCCACCAGTAATATTGAACGCGAACTTCTTGATTATATTTGAGCTCAGAACATACGTGTCTGTAAGCCAGACAAGGGTGGGGGGTTGGTAATTTTTGATAATTTAGATTACCATGAATGTATGCTTAATTTACTTGATAGTCCTTCTTATTCTCTCAGTTCACTCTCTGAGGTAAATGGTGCATACAGATCTATTAAAAACAGTATTGAAGATAGGTTTATTGATGGTAGGATTGATCAGAACGTTTATAATTACATGAACACCACTTTTCCTAGGTTTCCGTATCTTTTCGGGATACCTAAGATCCACAAAAGCATCACTGATCCTCCAATGAGACCATTAGTGGATGGTCGTGGATCTCCTACCTATCCCTGTGCTAAATTTATAGATTCTATTTTACAGAAATATTTAGCCTTGGAAACTCAGATCTGTAAAGATTCACTGTCTTTTTTAGAAAAAATAGACCAGTTAGTATTTGATAACAGCTATAATTTTCTAACAATCGATGTGAAGGACTTGTATACGTGCACACCCAATGATACTGGTATTGAATGGGTCATACTAGTCCTTAAGTAAAATGGAGCATCCAAAATCGAAATTTCTGTTGTCACCGAGTTGTTCGAGATAATTTTGTACAGCAACTTTTTTATGTTTGGGGAGAACCATTACTTGCAGAAAGTCGGCGTTGCTATGGGTTCCCCATGTGGGGCGAGCATAGCTAACGCATTCATGGCGTATTGAGAGACAGAATTTGTATTTAAGAACCTTGAAATTATGGAACACATCACTTTCTACACACGTTACTTGGACGACATTTTTATGTTAGTAAAAGGTGATGATACATTTTGTAACATGTTGTTGGATAAATTCAACAACTCTACTGATTTTTTAAAGTTCACGTCTTCCTTTAGCAGCACAACAATAGCTTATTTAGACATACTATTATCAAAAAATTTAAACACTGGAGAAGCTTGCAACTTTATAGCTAACATACACAGGAAGACTACTTATTCAAACTCCTTCCTGCACTTTACTAGTTGTCACCCGAACTATCAGAAGCGATCAGTGATAAAGGGACAACTAGTTAGGGCTGCTCGCATAGTAACACAAGACGACGACTTTCATAAAGAGTGTGTATTGCTGAAGAGTATGTTTACACACAGGGGTTACCCTACCCAACTACTTGATGAATTGATTAATGAAGTCACGGTTAAAAGACTTAATGGTACTTATAAACCTCTATTGACGTTTAAAGATTATCATTCAGTACAGGACACACCAATCAATACTCAAGTATCTATGCAAGCTTGTACAGGGATTAGCCCGATTAAGATTGAACCTTCGGGTCCGAAATTAATTTTAATGTTTAGTTTATTTAGTCACCAATGCATTGAGAGTATTAAGAAAAATTGGGCTTTGTTCAAAAGTAACTCTTCTATCAGTGCAAAAGTAGGTGGATTTCCTTCAGTCACCTTTAGGAGGGGTAAGAATTTAAAGTCACTTTTAGAACAATCTGCCCACAATTTTACTAGAACTGTAGGCATGTATAAATGCCAGATCTGTAATTTTTGCAAGCACATTTTAGAAGCAAATAGAGTTACCTTGCAGAACTTCCAATGTAGATTAAAGCATAGGTTTAATTGTAATTCTAGAATGGTGGTCTACATAGTGGGTTGTCAAGGATGTCCTGTGTTCTATGTTGGCAAAACTGAATGCAGGCTCCGCGAACGCGTCTATGAGCACCAATATGTGATAGCTAAAAATAAACTGGACAATGCACTTGCCAAGCATGTACTTAAGCATATGAATCATAGTTTCAAATTTCTAGCAATAGACCAGGTGACTAATGATAAGAGGGGAGCCCCTATTCCACTATTGCTAGAGGAACTAGAATTAAGCTGGCAAATTAAACTTAATGTGTGTACTTTCCCTGGGCTTAATGAGTCATGTTCGATTAGTAGTGTGTTGAAACTGAAAAGTTTGAAAAGGTGACACTAGGATGTTAGAGTTTACAATTTATAACTTTAGTTACGGGGCTTAAATCCCCTTATCTCATACTGTTTTCATATGATTAATTTATCATATATTTTTTGATATACTGAGGGTATGTTTGATGATTGCTGCTTATTATGCACCTTGATTTTTGGTGATATTATCATTTTTTATCATTTTTTACTTTACTAATTTTATATTTTTACTCTTATACAACATTTAATTTAAGTATTATTATTACCATTATTATTATTTTTAAGTTGTTGGTAAGTGGCTAGGCTTGCAGATTTCCTGCTAGCTTAGTTGTTTAGGAAGAGTGTTGTATTGTGTTTTAATGACTACATTGTTCCTGCTCAAATGTAATTGGGAAGTTGATTTGAATAATTGGTTTAATTGTTGCATTGATTAGTAAGTAAACATGATAGGCTCAATTTTTGAGTTGTAATATATTGAAAGCGATTGTTCGTTGAGTATGGTTTGTCTGAAGAAGTCTGTACAATGTACAGACGAAAAGCGCTTCATTAAATAGTTTTTATCTGGTCGCTGTTCTTGCCTAATTTCGCTAACCGCAGCAACTCTTGTTTGTTTGGATTACCTGGTTGTCAATGTTGTCTGGAAATTCAATCATGAGTTACTTGAAGACATATTATATAAGCCAAAGACATATACACAAGCACATAAAACACACATAGGACAGACATAGAACACACACACATACATGCACACATGACACGCATATAACACACACATACACACACACACACACACACACACACACACACACACACACACACATACACACACACACACACACACACACACACACACACACATGCACATAAATACTGTATATGAAACCAACTAATTTGTCATTGTCAGTTTAATGGTGAATGACTACAGCACAGACAACCCGGTTTCAACTAGCAAGACAAGCATGTGAAAAACTTGGTAGTCAATAATTTACCTAATTCAGAGGGGTGGGGGCTTAAGCAGGAATAACAACCCATGAGGTAAACCTGCCAGTTTATTTCAACTGTACATTGACTACCAACTTAAGCATTCCAGTCACGGATAAATGTAATCTCTTTTTTTGGTGTTATTTCCATAAGTTGCTGCAGATCCTACTAAAACTGGTCAACTTCCTCCTCTTCATCTTCAGTATAAGGAGCATAAACTTGTATCATTGTAATGTTGAATGGGTTGCCTTGTAGTCTGAGTGAAATAATTCTAGCATGTTTTTGGTTGGAACAAACACTGATTTTGACCTCCTTTTTTAACTATGCTGGTTTCTCCATTTCTACTGTAAGATTCTTATCCACAATAGGAAATCTGATGCTAATCTGATGTACAATGGTACATTTCAGTCCTTTTTAATTCATTAATTCTCAAGAGGTCAATGTTTATGTATGTCATCTCAGTTATAATAACACCAAGTTCACCTTGGGTCATACTTTTTATACTCAAGTTCCAATAGTGTATTATTTCTTACAGGACAGATCTTTCCTTTCATCTCTAAGCACCTCAGCAATTGGACTTTTCATCTTTAATCCATTTGTGCCATTTACAACATTAACTGTAGAACTACATCTCCTTGTCCTCTGCTCTTCCTCATGGGTGTGCTGGACACCATTAGACCTGAGGGTCTCATCTTCTGGTATAATTTTGATGTGCCTCTGGCTGTTTTAATTCAAAGTGTTTTCATGACAAAAAATACTGCAGTGCCTTGTCGTTACCTTCTCGAGTGGATTACATTTTTTCTGAACTCTCTACAATCTCCAGCACATCTTTGGCGTCCCTAAAGGTTATAGTTCTTTGCTTCTTTGAGACAAACAAAGCTCCTAAAAACCATCACCAGTGTATGTATTGTACTTGGTTATGTGACATGATGCACAGCATAACATAGCTTTGTTACCACATCATATCTAAATAGTGCAAAAACTACATATAAATAGATGGAGATAAATGGCTCTGAACAGGCTTATGCCATAACTGAGTAGTGCACACACATATATGGTTGTGCAACTACAAAATACCCTCTCAAGACACTGACAGCACTCATCCTGCTAATAAGAGTCTCACCAAAAACATGTTATGCAAAATAATAGCACTTTGCAGTCATGACCATCAAATATAAAATGTGCATGAAATAAAGCTGGTCATATCTGCCAAGTACTATAATTACACTAGTTAAAGGAGCAGTTACATAGATAATCCTGTTAAAGAAACTGGACTCATACTTTGAAAAGCATAAAGCTCATTAAGGTGACAGTAGAAACAAGAAAGCACTAACAGTTTTGATGATCATAAGGATAAAGTATAGCTGTGTAATCTTCCAGTAACACTTAGAATACATATAATAGGAATCCTAGTAAATATCAGGAATTGGTTTAGCAGTCAGATGTGGAAAATGCATATATTATAGTGCCGTTTTCCTTGGAAGAATCACTTAGGCTTCTATTTTACAGAATTTCACATGCTTCAGCTGTATTAAGGTGCAGACATGCATGAATTTACAAACTCTAATTAAACTGTTTAACTTTCATAAAGGGTCAGACAACTGGCAACATATGTAAAATAGAATTAAAAGTAATATGAAAAAGAAGAGCAAGGTCATTTGTTATTTCTCCTGTCTGAGGATACCTTTAAAGTGCTTATGATGGTCTGGAAAATTGTACTGTGATTATGTGACTCTGCAGTGTGGCTACAGACAATGGTTAGATTCCGGCAGACATTTATTAAGGCTTCTTCTGTAAATGTTGAAAATTATGCAGTAAACATTGGTCTGTTGAGGTGTTTGAGCTACCATAGTTCACTTTCCATTTATTGGTTACTCTTAATTATACAATGACTTCTCATTAGTATTAAAAACATGCACACTGATTGGTCATCTCAACCAGTGTGCTCATTGCAAATCAAGCATATACCAACAGGAAAAAGTCCTGCCACTGATGTAACATTCAATAGCCAGACATTTCCACTGAAATATGCTACAGATGGCAGACCAAATACAAGAAATATCAGGCATGTTCTTTAAAGCTAAAAAATAGAAATTTAGGTGATTTTCATTGCAATTCTGTGCTGTCTAAGTAGACTGCAATACTTCTGAACTGTCTGGATTTTGCAGAATGTCCACTTATTTGCCTCATACTAAAAAAAGCAACAGAGAAACTTTTTTCTCTGTTACTCCTGTTGAGCAGCACTAATGTACTGTGCAGGCATGGGAACGTTAGTCCCATATGCATGCAAAATACATCAGAAAACATGTAGGAATGGGGAAACAACACGGAAGAACATTGCTCTGTTACACAAAGACATTATTTAAAAAAGGTAAGCAATTTATTTCTTAAATAATGTCATTGTATAGTGGCAATAACCCAGTTCTGGTTGTGGATAATGCTGGAATTACCCACAATTGTCTTTGTTTGATCACTCGTACTTCACCCTCATGATTAAACCACATAAGCTGTGGATAAATCCAGCATTACCCACATCCAGAAGTGGGCTATTTCTTAAATAGTTGATGAGTGTGATTCTCAGACAAATGCTTCATAAGTATATGGTGGAACAGCTGCTTAAAACAGTGATATGAATTACTACTACATTCCTGACCTCATAAAAAATATGTGACATGTCCCCTTTATGAGGCTGTGCACTGCCCCTGGCCTGTAAATAACCTGTCATTGAAAATACAGACATAATTTTAAAGCATCAACAAATGCTGAGCAATCATATTATATCATACAAGGCTAGAATAATCTGATGGACTGCATTTTGTCATAGTGTGCAAAGATAAATTTGTATATTTTCTTTTATAAAGCTTTCTAAAATGTCACGTTGGATTTTTAGAGTAAAGCTTCCATATCCTGCTGTGCATTCCTGGGAGTCTGCATCTAATGCTCTGCTTGCTTTGTGTCCTTGCAATTTTTTGTATGTTTGATTGCATATTCTTGTTCTGCTGATGCAAAACAGTCCCAACTTGTCTTTAACTATTCATTCCTCTAAATTTGATATAGACCAGTCACCAGCCCAGCATTTCTCATAACTGCATTTTTCCCACCTCTTCAGGAAGAAAAGTCTTTTCTAGTGGTTGTTTTAAGTTTTTCAATGGGAAAGGATTGTACCTCAAATACAGGTAATGAGAATATACAAAATGTATTTATAAGGGGTGTTTTGTTTTTTATTCTTAACAGCAGGCATGTTCTATGTATATTATGGGAGTTAGTGTGTCAGTAAGATTGATTTTGAAGATAAAAGATATGTCACTCTCTTGGCCTTGACTTTAGATGTCACCATTTTATGCAGTTTAAAGTTTGACCCTCAGTCATGGTCGTGAGTCTTGCATGCTGACTGAAACCCATGTGTCTACATTAGTAGACTCAATTATTACTTGTAGTATTAATGACATTGCAGCAAAAGTATCTGTAGACACAATGAAGAGAATACTTGATTTGTGACAGATAAACGTGGACCACTTTTTAAAAGAAAATTATCTAAACATAGGTGGAAGAAATCACGATATAATATGCAAAAATCATTAAGGGCAGCACTTCTAATTGCATGTTTTTAACACTCCAGTGGGCTTTCTAATATGACCATTAGTCTGCATTGAAGTGAGTTGTGAAATGCAATACTGTACTCAGCTGTAGCAGACAGCACTAAGTCAGATGGATAGGCTAACAAACATCAACAATTTAAAATACTCTTGGATGAACACAAATCATTTTACCAAATGAAGGGCTTAGTACACCAAATGATCTGGCATAATAACAAAGAGAATCTTCCAAATGGATTGGGCGATGCTTAACCCTGTCAAAGAGAAGGGTATAGCCCAGAATGTGCTTCAGACAAATGCAGTTTGATTAGCAGCTCAAGAGCTGGAAGGGCTAAGTAGGGAGGAAGGGAATGAGACCCTAGTGTTGGCTCACTCATCATGGGGATGTAATGTGAGTGGGATGTAATGGATTAATGTGGTGACTCCTGCTGCACAGCTGAACCCAGTAAGCAAGTAGAGGTACAGCAAAGAAGGTATCGTGGGAAATATACAAGTAAGACTCACATAGCTTTAGGTGTGTTTTGCTATTTTTTCCTCCCCTTGGTACATCATACATGGAGAATCTAGCTATGATATGAAACATTCAGCTTAATAAAAGTACAATGTCCATTGTTCATGAAATTATGGATGTGTTGGAATTATGGTCCAAACAAGAAAAAATAAAGTTTTCAAGGTATCAAAGCAATTTTGTATAGGACCAACTAGAAAGACCATTTCAGAACTATGCACCATTTGTAGAAAAACAATTACAAACTTCCATTTATGAAGTTATCATAAAAGACATGCAAACTTTTCCTTTGGGATATGTTAGTGTTCCAGCACACTGCATTTTGAATGCTCAGTGACACACACAGTCTGCAATGACTTCAGGAAACTTAAGGGCATTTTTATGTTCAATAGTTATCATATTCCCAAAGCAGATGACCTGATAGAATGGCAAGGAAAGGCAGGGGTTCTTAACCACCTCAAACTTAGCAAAAGATTACTGTCAGATTTTGCTAACTAAAGAAGCTAAGGAGAAAATTACCTATTCAACCCCTGTGGGATTGTTCCAATATACAGTCTTCAGGGTTGTAAGTTATCATGCCCCAGCCATGTTCTAATGGATGAAGGGCTGTGTACTTAAACCCTCTGCTCCCTATGCTGCTGCATCGATCGATAATATGACCACCCATTCAGTAGACCAGGACTCCCATGTACCAGAGATACAAGCTGCCTTAGACTCCCTTAAGAAGCCAGAGCTTACAGTGAATACACCCCTAAGAGTAAGACTTGAATGACCAAAGTGAAATATCTGGTAAGGGGTAGTGATTATAAGGCCCCAAAAAGAAAAAGAGGTGGCAGTAATAGAATGGCCAGCACCTCAGATCAATTAACAAGTTCATGCTTCACTGAGTAATACAGGAAGTTTCTGGTACATTTCTCTCACCAGTATAAATAGAGTTAAGATGGCCAGGAGGACTACAAGGATCCTGGGGGCAAACCATGCCTTCATGTGGTTAAACAAGCATGCTGCACTTGAAACATTCCTGGCATCCTTTGATTTTATTAAGCATTTTATAGTTTACATTGATGCAACTGATATGGGTGTAGGTACCATATTATCTCAAAGGTAAGGCAGTGAACAGTATCTTATTTGCCACCTGAGCATGAGATTGACATGAATAGAAGACAAATACTTGGCTATTGACCTGGACTGAATGCCCATAAAGTGGGCATGAGGGCCACAACAATACTACTTGCAAGGACGGAATTTTACCATTGTCTTTAACAATATTCTCTTTCAGTAGCTCCACAAACAAAAGGAGGGATATGTGAAACTCTTCATATATGTCTTTGTCATTGTAGCCCTTGATGTTTGAACTCCAGCATCACCATGTTGCCAACCACCACAAAGTAGATGGTCTATTCAGGGCATACAGACCACCCCATGACCTGAAACTTGTGGTTTCAAGCTGAATGGGTCAGTGTGACATAGTATGGTAGTACTTACAAAAAGATAATGTGATGGGTGAATCTACTATGTGAATCTCAATCTTCATGATGTTTTGTGTGTGACTTGTGTTAGGAGATACATGCCACTTTAAGGGGAACACCGACAAACAAGCAGGGTGCAGGAAAAGATGTATATGAACCTGCATTTGGATAACTGCACTTAGAGAAGTCAATGAAATTCAGAGGCACATGAAAGTAAGAAGGGAGAACACAAGGACCAGGACACTCTGGAGCAGACATGTTTTTATAAGGACTGTATAATAGGAAAAGCCTTATTGTCTTGCAGTGGACATGGACTAAGGAATTTGTGGTCAGTTTATTGTTATTCAGAATATGGGATGTTAAATGCAATGTTCAAGCATTTTCTGC